>NW_017567113.1:1505820-1554043 GCF_001661255.1 Hansenula anomala
ACTGAAATCATATTTGCCAAAGGACCAATACATGCTGTGATCACGGGTACTTCTGTTGCAATAAAGAACCAAAATATGAATTGGAAACTACCAGGTTCAACTTTTATATCACCAACTTTGGATTTTTCAAATGCTAAAGTTCCCTGAGGGATCCTCGAATCTATCTTTGTGAGTCTTCTATTCACACCAATTTGTACTGGAGCTCTCTGATGTTTTTGACGGTTGTGAAGATGTTGTTGTTTCTCTTCATCTTCGGGAACTTGTGGATTGTAATCCGTTGTACTGAGGTCCTTTGAGGGGTCTGTATCTTCACTGTCGACCATTCTTCAGATATTTCATTCTTTTTTCTATATGCTATTGAGAGTATGATCTATTTGGCCATTGATATTGTTTGTCGTTGTTCTGTTCACGTTTCCAATGTTTTGTTTTTTACCGGGTATAATTTTTTTTCTGATTCAAGCTCATCGCCTTAAATTTTGAACAACATGAGCCAATAAAAAGCAAAGAAGCATCGGAATTGACTTGAAAAAAAAGGATTTTGCAAATTATAATCATAATATTCAAAAATATAACCTCAAAAGCTCCAAAAAAAGGGGATTTCCCGGCAAAAAATAAAGTTCTCTGGACGAGACCGGAGTCGAACCGATGACCTTTTGCTTGCAAGGCAAACGCGCTACCAACTGCGCTACACGCCCGGGTTACAAAATTTTTAGATAAGCAGTTTGCTTAGTCATTTTCAGATCACGTGATATATTGGTTAAGGACGCATTTTTGAAAACACAAGTACAATAGAAAGTGTCATGATGTTATCAAATACTTCATTATTTAAACAACATTATACAGTACCCAGCTCAGAATATGAGTGAAATCAATACAGATGATAAAGTGATAAGAGTGTTTGTCGTGAGACATGGTCAAACAAACCACAACGTTGCCAAAATTTTACAAGGACATTTGTAAGTTTCCATTATTGAGATCTCCTTGAAACACATGGTTAACATTATTAGAGATACTGAATTGAATGAACAAGGTTTAGCTCAGGCTGAATTAGCTGGTGAGAAATTCAAAGATTATCCAATTGATGCTATTTATTCAAGTGATTTGAAAAGATGTAAGGGTACTGCATCCACCATTCAAAAACATTTATCCTCACCTGTTGATGTAACATTTAGTTCAAATTTAAGGGAGCGTAATATGGGTGTTATCGAGGGAATGAAAATGCAAGATGCGATAGAGTATGCTAAAAAAGATGGGAAGTCTTCTTATAAAGAGTATGGTGAAAGTTCACATGCATTAGTTTCAAGAATTCAAAAACAAGTCAATAAGATTTTGGAAGAGAATAAACATCATAAAAACATTTTATTATGTTCACATGGTGGTACTATTAGAACATTGTTGAAAATATTGAAGTATAATGAAGATATTATCGTTTATAATACTTCAGTAACTATCATAGATTTCAATAAAGAGGATTTCAATGATTTCAAGATTATAAAGATTGGTGATACAAAGCATTTAGGTGAAGGGGAGTTCAAAGTTTCTGATACAAGAGTTAGATAGAAAACCGATATAGAATTATATTATTATAACTGATTTCAATGAGTTGCATCGTAAACAACACCAGCTAATGATATGGCTCTTTCTTCTTCATATCTAGGAGTAACAACTTGGACACAAACAGGCATACCATCGAATAAATCAGCATCATAAACACCTTGAGCCAATGAATCGTTTTCACTGATTGGGGTGAAGTTATCATATGGTTTATCAATTGATTTATCAACAGATGTGATTGGAACAACCATTGAACTTAAATCCATATAATTGACAGGATAAGTATATGAACAATGATAAGATTTCGTTTCACCAGCTGGATATGAAGTTGATTCCCACAATGGTGAAATCCAAGCATCAATTGGACGACCTGTACTTGTTTTAGAAGCGGTATCTAACCAATATTTATCATAAATCAATTGTGATTCATATTTTTTTTGAGCTTGTGCCCAATGTTCAGATACTGACAATTCTCTACCGGCTGCTCTTCTTTCCATTAATTGTTTAATGATAGGTTCGCCACTTTCGTCACAAGCTTCTTTAATTTCTTTATAACCATCAGCTGTAAAGATTTGGTTTAAGTTCTTGACCATTTCAGAATTTGGTATTGGATGTTCCCATTCAACAACTTCATGACCTAATGACTCCAATTTAGATTTGATCAATTCCATAGCCCTAGCCACTGGTGGATGTGGAGTAATCATACCGTTATTCTTGATAATACCAAAAGTTAATTTCTCAGGAACTTCATATTCTCTCCATGGGATTGGTGGTGTCTTTGGATCATATAACCAAGGTTTAGCATCAATGATTGTCTTGACGAAAAATTTCAAATCGTCAAGATATCTCGCAGAAGGACCAATAACTGAAGGAACGATAGGTTGGAACGCCATTGAATTTGTCACTTTGGCATATGGTAATCTACCAGAACATGGTCTTAGCGCAAATAAACCTTGGAAAGCAGCTGGGATACGAATACTACCACCAATATCAGTAGATAACCCAATCAACCCACCTTTAGCACCGATCAAAGAGCTTTCACCGCCACTTGAACCACCAGCTGATAATAATCTGTTTAATGCATTAACGGTTTGTCCATAAATGTTTGAGTTTGTATCAGGAGCCATCATTGCCATTGGTGTAGTTGTCTTGACATAAAACACAGCACCAGCGTCATAAAGAATCTTTGCAATTATTGATTCATCATCTTTTGTTTTCGGTTTATTTAATTTTGAAATGAGTCCAATACCAGAATCTAAACCTTCTAAATTAACTTGATCTTTCAAACTGATTGGGATTCCATGCAATGGTCCAATTGTCTTTCCAGTAGTTTTGAAAATTTCATCCAATTCTTTAGCTCTTTGGAAAGCTCTTTCAAAGAAAATTTCAGAACAAGAATTGATTATTTGATGAGTTAAAGCAGCACGATGACAAAAAGCTGTGGTTATCTCTAATGAAGTTAATTCACCTTTTTGAATCTTTTCACTCAATTGCAATAAGGATTGATCAGTTATCGCAACTTCCTCTTTTGGTAAGATTGTGTCCAAGTAGTCTCTTGTGTTTGAAACTTTTTCAATTGATGGAACTTCAATAATCCATTCTTTAGGGATTTTGGCGAAGACAGCTTCTCTTTTCTTTTGGGCAATTTCTTGCCATGATTCAGTTTGAACAGTCATTATTCCAATTGAATATGGCGTATAAGGCTGATTAATGTAGAGTCCATGTGTCAATTCGTGTTGTATTTATACGCTTTCAGGGGTGTTCATATTGTTGATCTTCTTATCATGTTCTCGGTTTCTCGATAAGGACATCGCTAACACGTCCACTTTAACGACATTGGGAAGGTGAATCGAAATCAAAATCACTAATATGTAATGTTCAGTAAAGTTATATCTTTCTACGCTTCAATGATATGGTTCAAAAAAGATTGTAAGATCATGAGGTACTATAAGCCATGAACTAGTGTTAATTCATGAGACTGTATAAACCTGAGATCCCTAACGTTTATTAAGATTGAAGGGACTTAACTTGGACAGAAAAGCAACAACAACATCCAAAAATATCATCTATAAAACATGACATACAAACGAGAGACAGACACCAAACACAGCTCTAGTGTGATGTTCCAAAGTTACTATAAGACGACACAGCCAGGGAAAATTGTTCACATGATCCAGGTCAACTATTACAATGCAAACTCTGACGGCATCACCATGTTGGGAGAAATAACCATAACATTAATGTTTGCTTGTGATTAAATTTAAAAAAGATTGAAAAGTTTTGGAAAAGATTTCAGAAAAAATGGTGATGTGCCGCTAACCGTAAAATTTCGACTGAATTAAAGACAAATTACTAGAAATTGAATGGTATTTACTGGGATATATTCACTAAAGAACAAAACATTAGATATCAATTGGTTGACCACCTTCAAGATGCTAGAGTAACACCTCATTTCAAATTAACCCTAGAGACCTATTTTCATTTTTGAAATCAGCAGATCTCAATAAGATCATATCGAATCAAATAGAGCGAAGTATCGCTTGATGGTGTTGTCATTAAACTCACTGAAAAGAATTGAGTCCTCTTCAAATACAACGGAAATGTTATATAAAACAAACTTATCACTCATATTGATGAAACAGAAGCCGGTTAAGCTGATCTAGTCGTTGGTATTGGAGGTGAACCTTTAATATTGGAAAGATTTTACTTCAATAGAAGATTTCCCCTGATTATGGTGAGATGAAGTTATCAAGCGTTCTATGGTTAATTAAAAATCCATTAAAATGATCTGGAACACTAGAGTTCAAAGAAGATCGGGATTAAAACGAACCCAAGGAAGCTGCTGTTTAAACAATGATATTCTTTCGCAATATCACAAATTATCAAATACAATTCAAAGAATTATTATCATGGGTCGTAAAAGATAACAATAAATAAGGAACCATATATTTGAAACAGGTGTTACAGTTTATTGATTTCTTTTTTACTCATCTATGATTCTTAGGATTAGGATCCAATTCTTTCAGAGTAGTGAGTTTTAAAATGAGTACGTAGAATTATAATAAACGCTAGCATTGTACAAAAACGAGAAGACATCACCTCATCATATTCTCGGTTTCTCGATATCAAAGGCTTTGCTTATCACATTCACTCTAGCTTAATACTCAAAAAGAGCATATCTTTCTACTCATTAACAATTTGGTTCAAAAAAAATGGTAGGATCATAGGTTATTATAAGCCATGAAGTGTTAGTTCATGAGACTCTATAAACCTGAGACCCCTGATGTTTATTAAGATTGAAGATACTTAGACAAAGAATCAACCAAAAATAAAATTCATTTAAAATCACAAGGAGTGAACATTATCCATGTGTGGAATAATAACCCTTTTTGATGATACCGACACCACACTCATTTGAAAACAATTTAACATGAGGAACTAACGTCAATCCGAGCTCAAATTGCTCTGCTGAAAGATTTCACGGATCCGATAAGTACAAACATTTTCCCCAATAAAGTGCTGAACGACAAACGACAATGGTCCCAGTAAAGGTCTACATAGACTCTCCATAATTTCTCTGATACTTCAGGAAAATGTATAAAACTTTTTAGGGCAGCTTTTAAATCGTTTAAACTATTCGCCATTCGCGAAACAATAATCGCGAAAACATCAACATCAGATTTATTTCACCATCACCAACATTCAAACAATCCAAAGTCAAAGCCCACCACTGAAAAGTATATACTACAATATCAAACATGTTCACAGGTATCGTGGAGCACATAGGAACAGTCCAGGAGTTTTTGCAGCTCGACACATCGGAATCTGGAGGAAACGGTGTCTCT
The DNA here is from genome assembly GCF_001661255.1 of Hansenula anomala. Taxonomy (NCBI): domain Eukaryota; kingdom Fungi; phylum Ascomycota; class Saccharomycetes; order Phaffomycetales; family Wickerhamomycetaceae; genus Hansenula; species Hansenula anomala. Next base: position 1,511,220 of record NW_017567113.1, read on the forward strand.
TTAACCATTAGTAATGCCACACCTATCCTTGGTGATTGCCATATTGGTGACTCAATAGCTATCAATGGTACTTGTTTAACAGTGACTGAGTTCAATAAGGACACTTTCAAAGTTGGTTTAGCACCAGAGACGTTGAGAAGAACCAATTTGGGAGATTTGACCGTGGGGGATAAAGTCAATCTAGAAAGAGCTGTTGGTGGTGATGTTAGATTTGGTGGTCATTATGTTCAAGGTCATGTTGATACTACTGCTAAAATAGCTAAAGTGGAAAAAGATGGTAATGCATTGAATTATACTTTCCAAATATCAGATCTGGCTTATATTAATTATATTGTGGAAAAGGGGTTCATTGCAATTGATGGTACTTCGTTAACTATAACACATGTTAATCATTCTTTGGGGACTTTTGGTATTTCAATGATTGAACATACACAGAAAAATGTGGTGATGACTTTGAAGAAAATAGGGGATTTGGTTAATATTGAAGTTGATTTAACTGGGAAATTGATTGAAAAACAAGTTGAATTACAATTGAATTCTCAAATACAGAATGAGAAATCTCCTTTAGTATCTTTGATTCATAGTATTATTGAGAAGAAATTGGATAGTTTGAAATAGGTGAGAGAAGGATAAACCTACATATGAATTATGATACCTTTGTAGCCATTTAACCATAATTTACCCTATACATAATCTTCATTATACTTCATGACGTAGCAATTTCATGCTTCTATTGACTTCATAAAATCTTTATACTCTTCATAAGTAAGTTTAGACTTGACTCCTTCATAACGAGTCACTTGAATATCTTCAATATTGATTTTACTCCATCTATAACCAGCCTTAGCAACCAGATGTTGTATTGTTTGCTTCTTATCCCATCCTTGTTCTGGAGCAACATCTGGTAAGAAAGTAGCGCCATATTCTTCACCATTCTTGGAGAATTTGATTCTAATACCATGTTTACCCAATTCCCAATCTAATGGATCATCAACTTCTTCAAAATTTTGTAACAATGTGACACTAACAAGTTAGTATTAATTCAACCACAGCACAATACAAGAACACTCACCCGACAGACAATCTTGGTAACTCAGCTTCAGTAATTGGAGCAAATCTCGAATCATCAAAAGCGCTTTGTAAAATTAGTCAGTATCACACTCCTTATCGATTAATCAGATGTGTACTCACGCAAGTAGGGCATAATCAGCAACACCTCGCTCCAATTGCAGACAGTTAAAATTCCCAATACACCCTCTCAATTGTGTAGTGCCATGTCTATCCAATATGTTCCAAGTGACAAATATTGGTGAACGTTCCAATACGTTTGGTTCCAATCCTAATTTCTTCTTGAAATCAGATAGTTTTAGAGTTCTCTCAACATTGTGTAGTCTGGATTCTAATGCATAGAATGCGAATAATGTGTATGGTGTGAGGGTTGACATGTTTGATCAATTGCACAATTATATCCAATTTAATTGCAGTAAAAAGTTCAATTTGCCTTCAGAATTATGGTTATTGTTTTAAAAATGGAATTTATGGTCTGGATATTATATAAGTGGTTATGTCATCATATAGGTTTAACCATAAGGATTCAATAAACGGTAGTTTAACCATAGAACCCCCTTCAAATGGAAAATGAATTATACAATTGGTAAGTAGTATATTTGGCTTACAAAAACTTTAGAGTAGGTAGTTCTTAAGCAAGTGATATGCTGAATCGAAGTGAGTTATCTAAGTAGTTCAAGTCTATTATGGGATCCTGCAAGATCAAGATTAAAGGCCAGATCACGTACGAAGCACCAATTGGTAGCGCCTTCAAATAGATTACTTAGCTCTAAATCAAACCGAGATCCAAACAATAGAGATGAATAGCTTTAACACTTACACAATCTATCTGTATGGTTATAACTCCTTACAATGAAATAGTTATTTACACCAGGGCTTCAAACACCATCGGCCGAAACTTTTCAATATTTTTTTTTCACATTGTTTTCGAAATGCCGATGAGCTTAAAGCTCAAAAAAGCTTGACTCAACAATTGAAACTCTTGAAAACTCTCTTGATTGAGACTGATATGTCTGTGATATCTCCAACTATCAAGTATGATCCTTCAAAGAACGATATAATCACTTTTGCAGGTGGTTGTTTTTGGGGTACTGAACGTTTGTTCAAACGGTTTTATGGCCATGGTGTTGATGGGTTAAAAGTTGGTTATGGTATTGGTCAAGTTGACGATAAAGAATCATTGAGCTATGAACAAGTTTGTTCTGGAGAAGCTGATTATGCTGAAGTCTTACAAGTGTCATATCATAAGGGAGATCAAGCCATATTGAAATCATTGTGTGAATTTTTTTTCAAAGTTCATGATCCAACAAGTTTGAATTCTCAAGGTGATGATCATGGAAGACAATATAGATCTGCTATTTTTTATCATGATGAATCTCAAATCCAAGTTATAAATAATGTTATTGAAGAGTTTCAACCAAAATGGGATAATAAAATAGTCACTGTGGTGGAGAAAATAATGAAATATTTTGATGCTGAGGATTATCATCAAGATTATTCAGAAAGTGATTTGGCTAATGAAAAGAATTGGATTCCTTGTGAAACTCATTTTGTTAGGGAAATTTAAGAAAGTGATAAATGTTTGTATTATAGAGAGTTATAAACAATCTTTATCTGTAGATCACATATACAAAACAGTTGGAGGAAGCCAAGGCAAATAAAACCTTTATACATCATTTTGAAAGCGAGAATAATCGAAGCCTAGTAGTCCTTGGGTTCTGAGCCTCATCCTTTGAGACTTTGTCTTTTGTCCAACTGAAGTTTTCCTATTTGGTCTGTGAGATCCAGTGTCCACTGTCCAGTTATTGTTGAAGTTTGAAGCAGATATACAATTGGTTCGCGTCGTTCGTATTATGGTCCACCATCTTAACCCCAATTGCATAAGCATAGGAGATCGTAAGATATAGTTCTTGGGTAAACAATAACCGTTGGATCAAGCTTGAACTCTTTGTGGATCAGAACTTGGCAATGTGAAGACGATATAATAATTCAACACTAGTACATAAGAATTATGGAGAAGCAATAGACCAACACAATCTTTAGCTCAGTTTCCATTCCAATGTTTTTGTTGTAATACACCTCAAGGCTCATACTGTCAAGCCCCATTCATTCTCTGATTTCGACCCTTCGACGTACATTTGATTCCCATTGGATGCAACATTCCTCCATTGTGTATCCCACAATGCACTTTAACTCTTGGAGCACAGTACATAATACAAACCAGCGGAGCAGAAAAGAGCGTGTATGTTCCCCATTCATCAACCAAACATTCCAGTCTCCAAGATACGAGCTGTCCATACACCGTAAAGAAGCCATCAAAGAACACGCTGATCGTGTCGTCAAAGCCTCTTGATCCAAGTGATTCACGAATACGGTGTACATACAAACGCGTTGGATTCGTGGATGACTTTGAATTAGCTAAGTCACAAAAATCCACACCAATCCCTTGTAGCCAACACCAACACTCAGCACTGAAGACTCCACCAATTATGATTTCAACAGTACCAGCCTCATTCACTCCAAAATCAACTCAAAAGACCACATTTTCCTCACAAAAAGGGTCCTTCTACGAAAAGGCTTCGCTGTCGCGAATGATTTTTTTTTCGCCCTGTCGCAGGAACACGGAGATTGAATCGATGAAGAAACTCAAGAGAAATAGAAAAAGCTTGTGTTTAACAAAGAAAACAGCCATTCGAAAAACCATCTACACCTAAGCCACTATGAAGCTATCCACCATAGCTGCTCTATCGCTTGTCCCATTCATACCCTCTGTCCAGGCTCAGGGGTTCTACAAAAACACAGATGTCTTTGAATTAGACACAACAAACTTCGACAAGGTTGTCTTGGATTCAAATCATACAACAATTGTTGAATTTTATGCCCCATGGTGTGGTCATTGTAGAAGTTTGAAAAAAGACTATACCAAAGCTGCAAAGCATTTAAAAGATATCGTTCAAGTTGCTGCGGTGAATTGTGATTATGCAAAGAATAAACATATTTGTTCCAAATATAAAATTGAAGGTTATCCAACAATCTTGGGATTTAGACCTCCAAAGATCAATTTAGAGAAATCGGATCCAATCAAATATGGGCATGCTACTGAAAAATACGTTGGTGCAAGAAATACTAAAGGGATTGTGGACTTTGCCATTGGTAGAATAAAAAATTATGTTAAAAGAATTGCAACTGAAGAAAGATTGAATGAATGGTTACATGATTCTAAATCAGCACGTCCAAAAGTTGTTGTCTTTACAAGAAAGGATAAATTATCACCGTTATTGAAATCTATTGCTATTGATTTCTTGGGAATTGTGGATTTTGCATATTTCCCATTAAGAGAAAGAGAAAAAAATGTTTATGAAAAATATCAATTGGAAGAGAAAAGCTCTAAAGCTGTTGTTTACTTTTTTGATAACGATGATGAACCTGTTAGACATGAAGGTTCTTTAACTAAAGAGGATATTTCTCAATTCTTGACCAAGTTTGATTCAACAAAAGAAGCTACTGGTAAAGTTATTAAAAAGCAAGAGTATCTTGGGAAAGTTCAAAAAGGTGAGAAAATCAAGAAATCTGGGAAGTCATCATCACCAAATGATCATGATGAGTTATAATGAAAGGAAATAAAGTTAAACGCTTGGTTCGTTGGATGACATTTAGTTCTCACTAGTTCAATAGTTTTAATAAAAGATTTATTATAAGACTTTAGATTCATTTTGGAGCTGTCAGAACATTTAATTATAACATCTGTAAGACCATCAACCCAATACTAATACTCTCTCAACATAATCTCTTCAACTATGCCAAATATAATTGATCCAAAGTTATGTGTCAAAATTGGCTTCGCGAACTCGTTTTGCATTTTGCGGGTAAAATCAACGACCTTTTCGCGAATTTCTCGAATGGTTTTTTTTTCAGGACCAACGAAATCGAATTTTGGAGCATTAACAATTAGACGTAACTAGTTTCAACTTTTAATACTTTGGTGGTGCTCTCAAACAATGATTACAAAATACTTCACCAAAGTCGTTGTCAAATTCAATCCCCTAGACAAAGGTGGTAAAAACGGGAGATTATTCCTTTCACAGATCCCACCAGCTTTAAAAGGTGCATGTTCTATAGATCATGAATTATTGAATGCTACTTCTAAAAATGCACCAATAATTAAAGTCACCTTCAGTATGTTTTTGATTTTGTATACTTGTGAAGTTCATTTTACTAACTAGTTTTTTCTGCAGAGGATAAGAAATCATTAGAAACAGATCCAACAAAAGGTAGTATCAATGAAATTGCATCTTTTTTCGATCGTCATTCAAGACAATTACAATTCAAAGAGTCTATTGAGAAATAGTGTGTGTTTAATAAGTGTTTGTTTTTCATATGGCATAATGGGATTATGGTTTTGTATATTAGGAGAAATAGAAAAGACATGTATATATTGAGGATTCAAATTTGTTGTAGAGCAGCTCAAAACCAAACAATTGAACATATCTTTTTAGCTGATCAAGGTCCAAACTTAAAACATCCCAATCTTTTCATACATAATCTCAATCTTTGAATTCTTAAAAGCTTTAATTCAAAATTCTATTGTAAAAGTAGTGCTCAAATCATTTCTTCCCTTTCGCGAAAATGAGAGATGAGCTTCTAAAAAAATTAAATTGATTGAAATCTTTTTACAACATAAACATTCAAGTACGAGTATAAACCACGTAATGGACAGACACTTGAGACCTCATTTTGAGGAAGATGACTACGATGAAGAGGTACTTAACCAAATGCTACGGAATGCAGAATCAGAAGAAGATTCAGACGATGAAGGATATGGGGCACTATCATTTGGTGCTTTAAAGAATGCTCAAGACAAGATGGATAAAGAGGAACGCAACACTACAAAACAGCCTAAACAACCTATAAAGAAATCCAGAGAACAAAAGAAGCCGATTGCGGTGAAGGAAACGAGGTATGATGATAGTGAGAGTGAAAGTGGGAGTGATTCTGAAGGTTTATTTGAAGAAGAAGATAATAATAATAATGGACGTTATTCAACACAACATGCTGATGATAAAAAGAAAAAAAGTAAACATGCTCCAACGGAAGCCTCTTCGAAAAAACCAGTTTCTAAGATAAGACAAATCCCTGGGTTAGATAATCCAAAATATAAAACTTTGTACAAGGATATTAGATTTGATACAGCATTAGGTAAAGCAGATTTATCAAAAGTTCGTAAAGATTATAAATTCTTGGATGATTATAGACAGAGTGAGATTGATCAAATAAATAAAATGTTGAAAGATCCAAAAGTTAAAAACAAATTAAGTGATAGAGAAGTAAGAGATATGGAATATCAAGCTAAAAGTTTAAAATCAAGATTAGATTCTTTAAAGAATAAAGATCTTCAAAAAGAAGTTTTACAAAAATATAAAGAACAAAATAAAGGTACTAATGGTGGTAAATTTTATTTGAAGAAAAGTGAACAAAGAAAGATTATTCAAAAACATAAATTTGATACTATGAAGGCTTCACAAAGAGAAAAAGTTATGGAAAGAAAGAGAAAAAGAAGATTGGGTAAAGAATTCAAACAGTTGGAATTTAATAAACCAAGAAATTAGGACCTACTTTCCAATTCATGTATGTTGTGTTTTTAAATTAATGAAACTTATAAAAAAAAGCTGTAGAAATATGTACAAGGTGTGAATTAGGTGAATAAATCATTCTATTTCTTTTCAGAAATGGTATCTTTATGTTCTAAATCAATGTTTTCATGTGCCTTCCAATCATTTAAACTTCCAACATAGTTCCCCAAATGATTATAACCAAAAATTTGAGCCAATTCAGCAGCAGCAGTTGATCTAACACCTGCAACACAATAGAAAATTAATTCTTTATCTTTATCAGGTTTTTCAAATTTGAAAACATCTTCAAATTCTTCTGGTGATAAATCTAAAGCACCAGGTGTTGATTTATATGGTATGTTTATTGAATTTGGAATTGCATATTCTTGAACTTCAGAAGGTTCTCTAACATCAACTAAAAGTTTATTTGGATCCGGATTTGTAACCAAGTTTTTGATCTCTTCATAAGTATAGATCTTGGCTGGAGTCTCTTGACCTAGTTGTTTTCTAACTTCTTCTGGGACTTGAGCAGCTTTTTCAGCAGATGATGATTGGAATCTTTGAGCTTGTAGGAATATTGGTGATTTAGTAATTGCTGATGGTTTTGAATATAAACTAGATGATGTGAATATGGATCTTGCTGGGATAGCAGCAATTCTTGGTAGCACCACCACTTGTTTCCAGACAGCTTTCTTGGTAGCTGCTAGCATGATAGAGGACATTCTGGACGGTCGAATTGGATGGTTGTTGTTTCTGGTCTGTCTTCTCAGGAGATAATAAAGCTGCTCTTTTAAAACTGCAAAAAAAAACAAAAACGGCAAAAAGAGTGGAAATGTCCCGATTAGGCAATAGTCTACTTTTGGCTATGAATTATGTAATACAGACTTTTTTCACTTTACACTTCCCAATTAGGAAGTCAAGAAATGGCCCAATAAGATCAATAACAAAATTTCTTTCAAAATACTCGAGTTTAAATCGAATAAACTACGACTTGCTTCATAGTTCAATCTACAATTCAATCAAATAACTTATTTCCAACAATGTTTCCAACTGCTATCAGAGCTTTCTCAAGATCCCATGTTGCTATGAACGCTTCAGCTCCAACTGGTAAAAAAGCTGCTGTCCAATGGGTTGTCTACTTTATTGGTATCACTGCTGGTTTAACTGCCGGTGCTGCTGTCTTGTACAAATACAATGAAAACAACAGCATCAAACTTTTGTTGAACAAAAAAAGATTGAATGATGAAGCTCACAAGAACAAACAAGTTGTTGAAGCTGCTAAACCAGAACCAACTGATGCTTAAATCTTTTGATTAGTATTTATTTAACAATCTCACAAACTATCATAAGCATACATTTTTGTTTTTATCATTATAAGAAGAGGATGTGTGAATCATTAGGCTCAACTATCATTCTTGTTATAGTTAATCAATCAATCAATTTAAAAAAAAATCAATATTCACTTCTATGGGTTATTCTTTTATTCAATCTTATTAGTTGAGCATTGGATTTGGCTCTTTCATATCATGGGTAATAATATATTTATATCATCTTGGAGATATTCATCTCGTAGACTGATCTTTTTTTGTGTCAAATATGTTGATCTTTATACTTTTTGCAGATGGTGGTGCCATAAATATCGAATCACTCCATTCTCGAGACCAGTGGGACAATTGTATGAAACCACCCCTCCATCCCAACACCCTCGCGATTTCTTCAACTTGTAACGGAAAAAATGGGCTTATGAAGTTGAAAGGAAATTTTTGCTCGAACTACAGTCAGTTTATATACGTTTCACCGTTCAAAGCCCGTGTTTTTGTACTGGTCTCTGATGATCGTTGATGGTTATAACTTATGATCTGAAAGATTCACAATTCGCGAAATACCAGATCAAAAAAACGCGAAACTTCAACAGAAGACAAGTTGAAAGTGAATTTATGAATCAGCAACCAAAAGACACCAGTCATGCCCCAAGTAGGTCCAATTGAGCCAGGTCCAGATACCATAAGGATCCTCATAACGACAGACAACCATGTCGGTTATAACGAGAACGACCCGGTCCGTGGTGATGATGCGTGGAAAACTTTTGAAGAAATAATGTACATTGCAAGAGATAATGATGTTGATATGGTTTTACAATCTGGTGATCTTTTCCATATAAATAAACCTACAAAGAAATCACTATACCATGTTATGAAAATCCTTAGAAGAACTTGTTTTGGTGATAGACCTTGTGAATTGGAATTGTTGAGTGATCCTTCATTAGTATTTGATGATGGGTTTAATAGTGTGAATTATGAAGATCCAAATCTAAACATATCCATACCAGTGTTCAGTATAAGTGGTAATCATGATGATGCTTCTGGTCAAGGTTTACTTTCTCCATTGGATCTATTGAATGTTAGCGGGTTGATTAATCATTTTGGTAGAGTTACTCAAAGTGATGATATTAACATAACGCCTTTACTATTACAGAAAGGTTTAACAAAACTTTCGTTATTTGGATTAGCTAGTGTTCGTGATGAAAGATTATTCAAAACTTTTAGAGATGGGAAAGTTAAATTCAGTTTACCATCTATACAAACAGATGAATGGTTCAACCTAATGTGTGTTCATCAAAATCATACAGCTCATACAAACACAGCATATCTACCAGAGCATTTCCTTCCAAGCTTTTTGGACTTGGTGATATGGGGGCATGAACATGAATGTATACCATATACGGTCCCTAATGCAGCTACTGGGTTTGAAACTTTACAACCTGGTTCATCAGTGGCAACTTCATTATGTGAAGGTGAAGCGGTTGAGAAAAAAGTCTTCATCCTTAATGTTAATCAAAAAAATTACAACTTGGAACCAATCAAGTTGAAAACTGTACGACCTTTCCATATGCTGGAAATTTCATTATCAACAGTACCAGCTATAAGACCAGGACTTGCTTATAAAAATGAAGTTACTCAGTTCCTTATTGAAAAAGTGGAAAATTTGATCAAAGAAGCAAATGACGATTATAAATTGGAGAATCCAGATGATGAATCACCACCATTACCTCTAATCAGATTAAGAGTTGATTATTCAGGGGGTTATGAAGTGGAGAATCCAAGAAGATTTAGTAATAGATTTGTGGGGAAAGTTGCTAATGTTAATTCAGTTGTGCAATTCCATAAAAAGGATAAAAATCTTAATGGTTTGAATTCAAAAATTGGTAAAATATCACTTTCAAGAGAAAATGGTGATGATGGTGAAGGTGCTGAAGGTATTCACGTTGAAACTTTAATTAATAATTTCTTGAAAGAAGCTGAATTATCTTTATTACCTGAACAAGGTCTTAATGATGCTATTAGGCAATTTGTGGACAAAGAGGATAAATCCGCATTGAAAGAGTTCGTTGATACCGAAATGGCTAGTGAAGTTAAACAATTTATGCAAAGTAATGATTTAAATTTTGATGATGATTTCAAAACAATTTTGAAAAAAATTAAAAAAGAACGTGGAATTACAACAGGGAGTTCAAGAGAAGGAACTGCAAAACCTGATACAGGGAAAACCTCAACAAGGGGTAAGGCAAAATCTCAAAAAAAGGCAAAATCTGATGATTTTGTTGTGGATTCCGATGAAGATTTGGATTTAGATAATGATAACGATCACAATGAAGTTCCATTATCGCCAGAACCATCTGCTCCATCAAGAAAATCCACAAGGGCCACTGCTTCAAAAAAACCATACCAGGTTGTTAATTCGGACAATGATGACGATGATGATGACGAATTTAATGACGACGATGTGCAAGTTGTGAATTCAGAAAGTGATAATGATGATGTTCAAGTTATCAAGACACCATCACCTCCAAGAAAAGCCACACGGGGCCGTGGTCGTGGTCGTGGTCGCGGTGGTGCAAAAGCTGCTAGTGGAACAAGCAGAGCAGCTAACAAGGAGAGCTCCAGTAGAGGGAGAGGTAATGCAGAAACACCAGTGACTGATATAATATCTGGTTTGTTGTCTAGAAAGAGAAAGTAGCATAAAGAAAAAGTTTCAAATGTTTAATACTGTAGTTGGAAGTCTGTCATATCCCACGGTTCAGTAAAACGTTCATCAAAAATCTCGAAAAAACGCTGAAAAATTGGTGTTGACAAGTTACAACTTCAACTTTATTTCTAAAACAACTTATTTAACAATGGATCCAAAGATTAACGTTCAAGTTGATCCTAATGAAGACACAGAATGGAATGATATTTTGAGAAAACACGGTGTCATACCCGAAAGACCACCATCACCAACCGCACAATTGGAAGAAGCATTACAAGAGGCAGTTGTTAAACAATATGAAAATAGATTAGATGGTAAAGATCTTGATGAATTAGAAGCCTTAGAAGATGAAGAAGATGAAGATTTCCTAGAAGAGTATAAACAGAAAAGATTAAAAGAACTAGCACAATTGAATCAAGTTTCAAAATTCGGATCGGTTTATCCAGTAGCAAAACCTGATTATAAGAGTGAAATCACTGATGCTTCAAAAGATACATTGGTTTGGACCCATTTAACATTACAAAGTAGTTTACAATCAAGACTACTATCATCGTTATTAATCACGCTAGCGTCGAAATTTAAAGAGATCAAATTTGTGGAAATACCGGGATCAAGAGCTATTGAAAATTATCCAGATGCTAATTGTCCAACAATTTTGATATATTTTAATGGTGATGTTATCAAACAATACATTACACTAACTCAATTGGGTGGTAACTCTACAAACATCAAAGACTTGGAGAATATATTGGTGGAAATTGGTGCTGTTAAAGATAGTGATAAAAGATTAGCCATTAATCAAGATGATGAAGACTTGGAAGAAGCTCATAGACTAAGGTTTGCTAAGAAATCTATTAGGGGTAAATTGGATGATGATGATGACGATGATGATTTCTTTGATTGAATGTTCTTGTATATTTTGAAATTGAACGGATATCTGTCAATGGTGGAGGTGTAGAGTATTGATTGGTTTTTGGTTTCAAGAGTGGTAATGGTGCAAAACAAGAATTTTGGTGGTTAGTTCCATGGTTATTGAGGTTTTGATGGTTCTGATATTGGCCTTAACTGGTTATAATGTTTCGCGAAATTTGGTGCCTATCCTTTGGAACTCACAATTTTGATTACAACAAATCAAAACACAACCCCTTTGAAATGAACAAACGGTGGTGGATCAAACAGCTTGTTGCTAGAAGATATCGGGTATTCAATTTCGCTTAACACCATATTATTAGGTGTGCTGTCTATATTATTTGATAATTATTTGGATGGAGCGCTGGTTGTCTGTGGATCATATGTTACACAAAAATGAAGCACTTGACTTTTCAATAGAAAAGTAGAAAAGTTTGAACTTTTGATAGCCTATTGTCTTCTGGTGAAGGTATCGACATCACATTTCTCCAATATGAAGCTATCATTATTATTATCAACATTCACTGTCAGTTGTACTGCCATTTCATCAGTCTCAAGAATATGTGATCCAGGAAGAATTGCAAGACCAAATTTCACAGGTTTTAGATTTGATTTCCAAACTTCATTCAATTCAGATGTGTCATACATTGCTAGAAGTTATCATTTGGTTTTATGTAAAGAAGGACATCCAATCTCTGATATACGTTATGAATTAGATCCAGCTGATGCTAAAATACCATGGGACAAGACATTATGTACCGCAGACCGTGGAAATTGTTACAAATTGGCTAGATCTAAAAAAACAATGTTGAAAGCTAGACCATTTATGTCAACTTTTCCTGGTGAAACTGTTGGTGGATTGTTTGAATTATCAGATTCTCAAGCAGAAGTTGCTAAAGATGAAAGTTACCTTCCTGTTTCGCGTTTACTTCAAGATTCTTTGACTAGTATGTGGTTTGAAATCCATCTGAATCGTGATCTCTTCACTGCACATTTCCCCTTATTTCATACATTCGATCCTAATAGTTTTGAACTTGACTCTGATTTTTTCTTGAGAGGTGCTGACCAATGGGAATCTTTTATTTCTGCTAATGAAGATTACAAGTTTGAACCACAAGATAGAACATTAATGGAGAAGGCAAATGAACAAGTCAATTCAAAGATTTCTCAAGTCATTAATGATTCAAATAAGAAATTATCATCTATCGTTTCAAGATTTCAAAAGAAACTTTCAACTATTGCAAACTCTGTTCTCAATGTTCAAGAAGTTGTCAAGAAGAGAAAGGCTACATTGTTTCCAAAAATTTTCAAATCAAAAATTGAAACTTTATCCAAACTCAAAGGGAAACTCAATCCTAATGAAATTGATCTTGATACAATGATTGTTTTATCCAAGGTTTTACCAAAAGAAAAGTTTGAAGAGTTGTTAAAATCAATCGATCAAGTTTATGCTAATGTTCCTTTGAAAAAAGAAATCTTCAAGTACCCAGCTCAAAAGAAAGATTGAAATATGGCTCCTCAACATTCAATACTACATTTATGACATGTATTATACTGTAGTTTGTACTTATTATTCTCTAGAGTCTTGGCTTTGGATCGATAAACCAGTCTATATTCTTTACATCAACATGTTCTCTTTTGGCTCTTGAAACAAACTGTTCTGGCCAAACAGGATTGTTTTTCCAACTCCATCTCTTACTAGTAATTTCGTCTAATTTACCTTGCATCTTTAAAGTTATATATTTCCCAATATTTGGTAGGAACTTGTAGCCATGTCCAGCATCACCACAAGCAACAACGATATTTTCAGAATCTGGAAGTTTATCAATCAAAAAATCATTAGTTGGAGAATCACTAATCCAGAACAACTTTGAATTGTATAATTCATGTTGACTCAACTCTGGAATTGTCTTTTGTAATAGTCTTCTGACGTGGGATTCACCTTTTTTAGGGAATGTGTCTTGTTGATTTTGCTCTTTGAAGCGAGGTAATGACAATAATTTATCACTATTAAAAGGATCAGGGATCTTATTTTCAGCATCACTATACGTTAAAGCTATTTTCATATGATGATGTTTAGCATCTGGTGGGAAGAAATAACCATATTCTGCACTAAAAAAGATAGGAATATCTTTGAACTTGGTATATTCATCTGGGGTCAGTTGAATGTGGGTAACAAATAGGCCTAATGCCCTTATCTGATCCTTCAAATCAACCAAGAATCCAGTAGCTGCACCGGCTGCAATCAAGATTTTATCAGCTGTGTAAACATCACCAGATTCTACTTGAATGGAATTGTTGTTTATGATTTTTTTGGCATTACCTTTAGTACCAAATATGAATTCAACACCTAGTTTTCTAGCCTCTTGATACACATTCAATAAGGAGTTTGAAGCATGGCCATAACCGGCATTAGGATTGAACTTTGCACTGATTTCACCAAAATCATTACCTTTAAACTGTGGGAATAATCCAGTTAGCTTAGCACCATTATCAATCTCGAAAATACCTGAAACATCGACACCCAGTTTAGCCAAATTTGCAAAACCTTGATTTTCAAACTTGGTACGATGTTGATTCTCTTTAGAACTTGGGGATAACGTGATTCTACCACTTTTGAAATAGACATCTTTGTACAAAGGATCATTCTCCCATAGTTTTAAAGCCTCCACTGAAAGCTTTGTATAGAAAATATCAGCATATTCAGTTCTAATGATCTTGTTTAAATCGTTCGATGCTGCCCATTTTGATGGGATTGGATAAAGATCTATAGCTTTCACCTTGTAACCCTTTCTGGCCAATTCTAGGGCAGTGGAGAGTCCAAATACACCACATCCAACAATCAACACCGTTTCAACCATTTTGTATGTGGATTCTTCAGCAATTCTTGAGAAAAGAAGAAAAAATGGGATGGTTTCTTTCTTATCACCGTATCGCATCAAGTATCAAATATGTTTCGCGAATCTACAAACAAATTATAAATTATCCATTATTATTCCCTGTAACCTATTAAATCCCTTTCCTCTAACTCAATGACGCAGTTGTTTCAAAGATTTGAATGTGCTTGAAACCTTTGTTCTTATAGTAGTCCAATCCTCTGTTATACGCATCTTCACTTCTGTCCAATAGTTCTTCAATCTCAACTTCAGTTAACTTGGAATCTTCAATAACATGCCCATTAGTCTTGAATCTATTGTCCTCAAATAAAGCAGCTAGTTCTTTAGCCAATTGGTTTTCTTCCTTAATGGCATCCTTTTTATTACCTGATCCAAATGTTAACTGGGTATCTTTATTCATTAATCTCTTCAATGATTCAAATTTACCCAATTGAATAACCAACTTCTCCAATTTCCTTTTCGAATCAGCTTTTGCCAAAATAACTTGTTCAATAGTGTTTGCTATAACAAATCTATAAACAACAACTGGTTTGGTTTGGCCTATTCTATGAACACGATCCATTGCTTGTAAATCAACCTGAGGATTCCAATCACTATCAAATATGATGACACTATCAGCTTTTGTTAAATTCAAGCCTAACCCACCAGCTCTAGTACTCAGCAAAAAGATTTTAACTTCATCATCCTCATTGAAACTTGAAATCTCCACTTCTCTATCTTGTTGACTAACAGACCCATCTAATCTACTAACTTTAAACCCTTTCAATTCACACCAATCTTCAATCAAATCCAACATTTTAGTAAATTGAGAAAAAATTAAAATTTTATGATCCTTAGCAAGTAACCTTGGTACTAATTGATCTAACAATTGAAGTTTACTTGAATTTTCCAATAGTTTTGCCAAATCCATATCATGTTCACTTTCCCATGGGAAATAAAACAAGTAAGGGGAGTTACAAACTAATCTTAATTGCATCATCAAATTTTGAATTTTTTTAGCATCAACATATTTGGATATTAATGTCCAAATATCATTTAGTTGTGATTCTTGTTTTGATATTTTGTTTTGTTGTAATTTGAGTGCTAATCTTTCTTGTTTTTCTGAACGTAATGTACGATCATTTGATTCTTGATCTTCTTCATCATCTTCTTCAAAATCAACATAACTTGAGTCAAGTTTCTTAAATATGAATTGATCAATATCTTGTTTGCTTATTGAAAGATTATTCACAGCAATGTGTTCATTCAATGCAAATTTCATTATTGATTTCTTTAATGATTTGAATAAAGCATCTTTATAAATCTCTGATTGTTTTGAAGTTAAAGTTCCATAAACAATGTATTCTCTTTTGGATGGTAAGTTTTTGATGACATCTTTTTTCAATCTTCTTAATAAAAATGGTTTTAAAATCGTATGCAAATTGTTGACTAAACTTTCTTGGATCTTGGAGTCAATAAGCTTCCTGGTTTGATCATCTTTAACACTTTCGGACAACGAATTCAATGAGCTAAAATCAAACCATTTTTGGAAAAGTTCCAAATCATGGAAAATATCAGGAAGGATAAAATTCAACAATGACCATAATTCATTCAAATTATTTTGTAAAGGAGTACCAGTGATTAATAACCTATTACTAGTTTTCAATTTTTTCAACTCTCTAATCAATTTACAATTGACATTCTTCAATCTATGACCTTCATCCACTATTAAGAACTTCCAACTAATTCTATTCAAATGTTCAAAATCTCTTAAAACAATTTCATAACTTGTAATAATGACAGCTTTTTGATTCTTAACGAAATATTGTTCACGGAGCTCTTTTCTTTCATCTTTTGAACCAACATATCCTAATACAGGTATACTTGGAGCAAATCTTTCAAATTCTTTAACCCAATTACCCACCGTGGATAAAGGCGCAGTGATTAGAAAAGAACCTTTTATACCTTGTTCATACAAAAAGGCCAATAATGCAATGGACTGAATCGTTTTACCAAGACCCATTTCATCTGCAAGTATACCATTTAATCCATTCTCATATAATGTGATTAACCATTCAGTACCTTCTAATTGATAATCTCTCATTTCAGCACCAGAAACTAATGATGGTTGTTTAATGGTGGAGCTTGTCTGAGACTGTTCAATCTTGGATTTTGTCAATTTTGCCTCTTCAGACATTTGATTATCCTTCTTGTAGAAATCCATGATATTTGCCTGTTTGCTAGATTTACCATTCTTCTTTGATTTCTTCTTTGGAGGTTCACCACCACCTGCTTTTTGTTCCTCTCTAGCTTTCTTCTTTGTCAAACTGCTCTCCAACAACGTATCACTGATGATGTTTGAAAACACTTGACTCTGTTTCACCAAATGTTGCAATCTTTCCAATTTGAAATCAGTTGATAATTGATCGAAATCTAATAGTTCTTGATCATTTCGAAACTCTTTTTTTTCACCATCCTCGATGATCTTGTTCACCACAGCATCTTCTGCATCGTCTATTGGGCTTTCAACTTTCATTTCCACAGTCATTTTGCCTCCCAAGGAACCCAAACTCTCTCTCATTGATTTCGATTACACGATACGCGTAAAATGATGAAAATATTCACTGACGCGCGTGTAATTCTCAGAACAGAAGATCACATACAAAACTCGCGAATGGCTGTGTAAATCTCAGCACTAACAAAATTCATCAGATTTCATCAAAAAATCAAAGGAAAAAAAACGACGTGAATGAAATCGAAAATAAACAAAAATAAACAAAAACAGAAAAAACAGTGTCAATTTCAGTTGAATTTAGAACTGAATCAATTGGTTGCTTGTTTTTAGCGTGTTTGTGTTATTGGTGCCGCAGCTGAAGAGAAACGGAAATGTCCACTCCTGAAGTCAAAGACGAGGTGACACCTCAACAACAACAAGATCAAGTTCAAGATCAAAATCAAATTCATCAAGAATCATCTGAACAACAACCAACTGAAGAGCCTAGAGATGTGGAAATGAACGATGCCGAAGAAACCACTGCCACGCCTCAACTTCCAGCTGAAACCATAATAGACTATGCTGAAGAATCAAGAAAGATTGAAGAAAAAGCTAAAGCTTATCTTGCACGTCAAACAAAACCAGTTATTGTTCCATCATTTGCTGGATGGTTTGACTTTGAAAAGATCCATGAAATTGAAAAAAAATCATTACCAGAATTCTTCAATAGTAATTCAAGATTTAAAACTGAAAAATCTTATCAAGATATTAGAAATTTTATGATTCATACTTATAGATTAAATCCAACTGAATATTTAACTGTCACTGCAGCAAGAAGAAATATAGCTTCTGACGTTGCCTCGATCATTCGTATCCATGCATTCTTGGAACAATGGGGGTTAATCAATTATCAAATTGATCCAAAAACTAAACCATCTTTAATTGGGCCACAATATACTGGGCATTTCCAAATAGTGTTGGATACCCCAGATGGATTAAAACCATTCATACCTGAAGATGCTAAAATCATAAATGTTGAACAAGATAAACAAATAAATGGTGGTGGTGATGAAGATGAAAGTAATAATGTTCCAAATGGTGGTGGTGATATTGAAAAAACAATCAAAACTGAAAAATCACTAGATATCCCATTGAATTTAGAATTAAGACGTAATATTTATGATTCCACTTCAGACGCAGTTGCTCTTAATGAACAAGATAGACTATCTCAAAGTTTAAATACAAAACAATTCACATGTTATGTCACAGGGAATGATACTACGGATGTTAGATATCATAATTTAAGAACCAAAAATTCAATTTCCGCAAGAGCTTTTAAAGAAGGTCATTTTGGTTCAAATTTCCATTCTTCAGATTTTGTTAGATTAGAAAAATTACAAAAACAAGGTGATGCAGCACCTTGGAATGATCAAGAAACTTTATTATTATTGGAAGGTGTTGAATTATTTGAAGATGATTGGGAAAAAATTGCAAACCATATAGGATCAAGAACAAAAGAACAAAGTATTGCTAAGTTTATACAGTTACCAATTGAGGATAAATACCTAATAAAGCAATTGAATGATAAAAAATCAGTTTCAAAAGATTCTCCAAAAGCTAGTTCAAATACAAATGATGCAGTTTTGAAAACTATAAAATTTTTGATTAAAAACATTGATCCAGAATTAGCATCTAAAGATTTATTACAAAATGATGAAGATATTCAAAAAGCTGTTAAATTAACAGTAGGTTCAATAATTGGACAATCACAATTGGAACAATCATCATTACAAAAAGATTCAAGTCAATTATTAGAAAATCTAGTTGATTTAGAATTATCAAAAGTTGAATTGAAATTAAACAAATTATCAATCTTGGAAAAACAATTGAATGCAGAGAAGGCAGAATTAGCAAACCAACGTAAAGATATACTATTGGACAGATTGTCGTTAAAGAAACAATCAGTATCAGTTCGTAACAAATTGTTGACAGCTGCTAAATCATCAACTCCTGAAGAAGGTGCTAAACTAGCACAAGAAGCTCTAGATATTGCAGTGAAGGCTCCAAGAACTGTATTGATAGCGTCAGCTCCATCAAAACAGGAAGCTACTGTTGTTAGTTCTAATGAACAAGAAAAAAATGCAGTGGAACAAAATGAAAATGATCAAGTTGTTCCAGTTTCATTAGAAACTCCACAAAATTATCAATTCTGGAAATTATGAGAATTAAAAAGCAAAAAGAATAGGAATATAAAAAAAAGAATGAATATTTTGTATAATCAATATTATTTTAATAGATTATGAAGAAAATACTTCTTCATTATTTGCTCGTTATGAAATTTCATTCGTATTTGCATTTTCGAGGTGTTTTGATTTTTGATCAGGGGCATGAAAAAAATGTCCGAGACGTGAAAAAAACAAACGTTTTCTTTAATACTCAACGAAATTTACACCAATTTAAGCACTTTAAAGGGCAAAAAATGAAGTCAATTGGGATTTTCACGTTATCGTTATTTGCGTTGACCACAATAGCTCACGTTGCTGTGGAGAAACAATCTTCTGGAAACGCTGCAAACTTGCCATTGTTTTACGATAATGGAGATATTAACTTAGATTCATTAAACCATAAACTACAAGATTGTTCAGTTGTTGATCAGTTGAACCATTTGAAAACTGAAGAATTCGCTAAAGAGTCAGAGTCACTAATCTCATACGTTTTTTCCAAACTATTCCCTTTTGAAAACCCTGGATTGAATGCAATCTTGGCTACAACTTACATATCAGGCCCTCCAAATTTGATCCTAAGTTTCATTCCAGCTTCTATAAACCCATCAAAACTATCATTATTGGTGAGTTTTGCCATTGGTGGGCTTTTAGGTGATGTGTTTTTACATTTATTACCACAAACTTTTGTTGGTGAAACTATAGATCATGGGAAAGTTTCATTTGTTTTGGTTGATGAAAAGAGAAATACCATTTTAGGGTTATTTATATTCATTGGGTTTATTGCATTTTTCGTTATTGATAAGAGCTTAAGAATTTTACAACATGAACAAGGTGTTGAAAGCCATGGTCATGGTCATAGCCATACACATTCTTCAACTTCAACAGGTGTGGAAAGTAAGGAAACTGATGCTGAATTAAGAAAAAGAAAGAAAAATGATGAGCCAAGTGGTGATGAGCCAGTTATTGCTAATCCAAACTCAAGTGTTAAAGCTAGTGCTTACTTGAATTTGATTTCAGATTTCACTCATAATATCACTGATGGTTTGGCAATTTCTGCATCTTTCTATATAAGTAAATCAGTTGGGTCCACTACATGCCTTGCTGTTTTCTTTCATGAAATCCCACATGAAGTTGGTGATTTTGCTTTATTGATCCAAGGTGGGTTTACTAAATGGCAAGCTATGAATTCACAGTTCTTAACTGCAATTGGTGCTTATCTAGGTACCTTTTTAGGTATTTTCATTCAAAACTTAGGTCAACAATCTACAACTACTGGAGATGTTGTTAGTAACGTCTCACCTGGTTTATTTGGTACTAGTGTGCAAACTGGTGATTTGACATTACCATTCACTGCTGGAGGTTTCTTATATATTGCCACTGTTGGTGTCATTCCTGAAGTTTTAGAATTACAAAGTGAAAATTCCAGAAAGAAAGAATTGATTAATGGTGTGCTACAATTGGCTTTCGTCTTTATTGGGATTTCATTAATGTTTTTAATTTCATGGTTTGAATAAGGGAATAAAGCAATATACAAACTTTAGAATATCATATTCATGCAAATATAAAAAAATGTAATGTATCAATGAGGAATTTCCATTTCTGGAGCACTTTCAGCTTCTTGCTCTAATTTCTTTCTCTCTATATTTTTTTGTTGAGTAAGGATGTAAAAGATCAGACTTGATCCAAAAATAAGAGTACAAGCAATTAATCCTAAATTAACAGGAATTGGATTATTGCCTTCATAATGATGGGTAATGTAATCTAAAAATGTTTGGAAATAGTTGATCAACCCACTAATACACATCATTAGCCCATAAACAGTACCAAAAGTGGTGAACCCAAACACTTTTGCACTATAATCACTAACTGCAGTATAGTAAAAAGGTCTATAGACAACTAGTAAAAAGATTCCCAATAAGTTTGCAGAGAAAATTTTCAAAACACCCATAATTCCAATCACAAACGAGACACACATCAAAATGATTAAAACTGTTATAGTTTTAAAATTATCCAAAATTAATCCAATGAAAGGGATAGCAATAACACCACCTAATGGTAATGCAATATCGAAAATATTATTAACACGTAATGCTAATTCTTCACCAAGTAGATATTCCTCTTGGGATCTAACAGTGGCAACAAAATAATTGATTCTAATCATTTGAATAGTTGTAAAAGCACACATTAAGAGGAAGAAAGGACTCTTCAATTGAGTTTTCACAGATTCACCATCTAAAACACCAAAGATATTACCAGATTTTGAATACAATTCATTCTCCACAATTTCTTCATAAACTGATTTACGACGTTTCCCATTAGCTGTTAAACTTGTTGTTCTGCGTAATGAATTATCAACTCCGTCTTCTAAAACTTGTTCATTTGCTGATAATAATGAAGTTCTTTCATCTATATCTGGAACTATTCTTGCTCCATCATCACCTTCTAATAATTGACCATTTTCATCCAATCCTTCAATACCCAATTTTTGCACAGTTCCCAAAGTTTTATAACTTGATTGAGGCATTATAAATAATTGACATAAAAATATAAACAATGGGATTATTAAATAAGTTATGAAAAAACTGTGTAATGAGATTTTGGTCAATTTTTGATAAACCAATCTATAGATTAAGAAAACAGCAGAAGATGTATCAAAAGCACCGGTTAATAAAGCTAAGATCATCCCACTAAATTTAGGGAAACTATTAGCCAATTGGAAACTTGAGATGAAAACAAATGGACCACCAATTGCAAGTGAAACATAACCAGAAAGATATTGATCAATAGGCAAGAATCTCAAAGTACCTGAAAGGAAGAATGCACCAATACTCAAAAACACTGAACCAATAAATCCACAAACTCTTGGTCCATAATTATCTAAAATATGTCCAACTAATAAAGCAGTAACGTTTGTCACAACAGCACCAATTGTAAACATCTTATTCAATTTCAAATCTTGATCAGCACATAATTTCAAGTTAATCCCTTCAGTTGAAACTTTACAAACATCATGATAGACACCTTGATCAATCAATATTGGTTTTAAAGCTGCAAATCCAAAGATTGGACCAGCTGCAAATAAACACCAAATGATTGCACATATGACTTGGATGATTCTTGTTTTGGATGAGGGTAGTGTCATTGTTAGGAGAATGGATTACAATAAAACCCTTTGCTGCTTTCTATTCAGCAATTGTACCTAGCTTTATACCAAAAGTTCCTTATCAATTATGTCCCTTTTCGATAACGAGCAGCCTAATCAATTTTTTTTTCTCGGGTTTATCCTTAAGTATGAGGATTAGGTCAGATATTATGTAATGATAGATGTTTATTCAATTTATGAGGAATATTTGTATATAATGATAGGTTGAAAATTTATTTAAAATAGAACAAAAATTCTAGGGATTCTAATGATATAGTTTTTATTGTGGATTTGGGAGTTTCAAAATTTTAAATTTTGAGAAGATAAATAATTGAATTTGAATTATGACATTTAAGGTTAAATATTTTTTGTAAAAACACAATTTCAAAATTGTTAGCTTTCGAAATACAAGATTTTAGTAGTAAATCAAATACTAAAATAATTTTAAACCTAATGGTGTAATTTTGAGGTATTTGTTACTAATAAATTTGCCCTTAAAATAATTGTTTTAAAAAGTCTCACGGATTTTCGCGGCCGTTATAACATTCACGGCGAAATCTAGTACAAAATTTTTTCCTCAATATGAAATCTCGCAAATGAACGAAATAACAAGAGAAAAGAGCATATCAAGAGTATATAGAAGAGAAGTCATCTCCTTATGGATTTAAAAGTGATTTCACTGAAGGGTTTGAGTTTTTGGCACTCGCAAATGTCGACTTGGAGAGGTCATTCTACGTTTAAATGTGATTGACAATATTCAAACTTCACACCAGCAAAAGATCAATCATTAATTTGACATAACCACGTAAAGTTCGAGAAGTCGATGTTAGGTGTCACATCAAATGGTCACTGTCCTTGATAATCATGAAAAGACGCCCTGTTTTTAACTTTTAGCGACTGAGTTTGTTGAATATCTTCACTGACAAGGTTCAAAGACGAAAGAGAATGCCAAAAAAGTAGAAGCGAAACGACTGGTTTAATCAACTATCAGTTCAACTAAACTTATGGATGATTAAACATGTAAAACGTCGACCAAAGCTACCTAACAATTGAACCACTCTGACACACATTTTCTTGTGGAAGAAATAGAACTGGGTGTTCTTAGGAGAATTCATTGAGGTCAACAATGTCAACAGTTTTGTGAGCTTCTTTGGTAACATTTTTTGAACTCATGAACATTTGAGTTTCTATTACTATCCAAGGACTCCTTTTGAAAAGTACTTCAAATCAACAGTAAACTTTATTAGCACAGAAAAACTTTTTGTTATAGCATCTTGACAAAAGTTTTCAAATGAATGAGTTTGAACAGTGATTATATCCTTTGTTGTATTCAATGCTTACCCATTCATCAACATCAAGTGTAAAAACTCTTGTGAAGTGAAAAAATCTGCAAGGAAAGGTGTCAAAAGAGTATGGAAAGAACACTTCAAGAGTGGGATTGAGCTCGAGAACTTGATTGAGTATATCTGTTGATAAGGGCTTGAGCAGGGTTTAGTTAGTGCTGAAATGTACCATATTTAAGACAAAATCTCATGGTAAACTACAGCACTGGAATTACCTCTGAAAATGCAACTTTTTCTTCATAGTTAAAGCCTTTTAAACTGTGAAGATTCCCTCTGAAAACAGGACCACGTGACTTTGAGATGAGCGCGAAAGTTGGTGAAGTTGAAAATTTTCACAGTCACTAAGCAGTCTCAGCACATCACCACATCCTTTTAGATTAGGGAAGAAGTAAACAAAGACAAAGTGACACATACAACGGTCAATACTATCCAAGGTCCTAAGTGGTAGCTCAACAACAACAGCCAAGAGAGGACTACACAGATACAAGATTCACAACTCACAATCCACAAGTGCTGCTATCGTCTCAGGTGCGCTTGCCACCATTCATACCAATCAATTGAGGCTTCTGGTCAAACATTACCCCAGATATAATGTCTCAAGAGGAATCTCATAATATAGACCAAGAGCAAGATGATCTTGCCTTGGTGGTTCAACAGGCAATGGAGGGGTTCCAGGAACAAGCTGGTCAATTCGATGGTGCTGATGAGAATCAAAATCAAAACAATGAGATAAATGTCAACAACGCGTCTCAAGGGCAACAACAACAACAACATGAAGAATTCAACCATGATGATGATGATTTCGAGAAAGAAATACAGAGACAATTGGAACAACAGTTTCAGCAACAAGATGCCCAAGGTGCTAATGATGTCGGTGATAATACCAATGCTCATGTTGATAATGGCTCTGGTGATCAAGACAACAATAACAATAACAATGATGATGAGGATGACTTTGCTAAAGAAGTTGAAAGGCAGTTACAACAACAGTTGGATCAACATCAACAAGAGTTTCAAGAACACCAACAGCAGCAACAACAAGATACGAATACCATCAATGATTTTGAGACCCATATTGAAGACCAAATACGGCAACAGTTGAATCTTAATGATGGCCAACCTCAAGATCAAGCCGCTCAACATGTTGTTGACGAAAGTGTTCAAAACGATTATGAGCAAGAACTACAGAAACAAATTATGGATGCGTTGAATGAACAACCAGCTAGTGAAGAAATAAGGCAAGTTGATCAAGATCAAAATGAACAAAAGGAACTTAATCATCATACTGTTACTGATTCCAATACTCAACAAGGTCAATCTTTTGAAAAACAAGAGGAACCCAAAGAGCAACATCCTCAATCGGATCAAAATCTATCACAACAAGAGTTTCAAAATGATTTTGAACAAGATCTTCAAAAACATATCATGGACGTTTTTGCTGCTCAACAGGAACAACACCAAGGACCTGAGACTCATCAGCCTGAACAAGATCAACAAAAACCTCTAGAACAACAACCTCAGAGTGATGCTGGGCCACAGGATGCAGACGATTTTGAATTGCAATTACAAAACTCAATTATGGAGGCTTTTAATGCTGCTACTGATGTTGAAAACACAAGTCAAGAACAACATCAACAAGTTGAACAGCCTATACAACCAGCAGAGCAAGAGAAATCTGAACCAATACCACAAGCTCAACCCCAATTTTCAAAAGTTGAACCACAACCTCAACAAACATCAACAGCAGCTCCTGTTCAATCACACCAACCTGAACAACCAGCTACTCAACATCAAGTTCCATCACAATCTGCTGTTCCACCAGCTGCTCAATCTCCAGCGCCAGCGCCAGCTCAAACACAACCTGTTGTTCAACCTCCAGCACAAGCACAAACTCAGGTAGCACCCCAATATCAACCACCACAACCACAACATCCTCAACCTGAATATGGTGATGTGTATGAAGAGGAATTACAGAATCAAATTCTTAGTGCATTTGCTGAATCTGAACAACAATATAATCAACAAATGCAACAATTGCAGCAACTTCAAGCTCAACAAGCTGCACATCAGCAACAATCACAACAACCATTGTCTCAATATACTGATGATATTGATCCATTTCGTGATGCATTGGAGCAATTGGTTCAAAATGTTATTGATGCTCAAGTTGAACCGGATAATAAGAGCTCTTCACAACAACAACAACAACAACAAAATGATGATGAGGAAATTGATATGAATCAAATCATGCAAAATGCTTTAGCTATGGCTGTGGAGAATCCTAATTTGTTGTTACAAAACTTGAACCAATTGAATAATAATAATGAATTGAATTTACAACAAGATTCTTCCGCTTTGATTAATCAATTGATTAGTTCTGGTGTTAATTTAGGGGAAGCTGTTCAAGCCACTACAGCTGCTGTTAAGAACAAGAAAAAAGCTCCAGCTAAACCAAAGGAAAAGAAACCTCCAAAAGAGAAGAAACCTAGAGCTCCAAGGAAGACTCCTGCAAAGAAGAAGAAGGATACAGCTGTTGTACCAAGTACTGGTGTTATTACTCCTCAATTCCAACCGCAACAACAATTACCATCGTTTCAACAACAGCAAGGTATTATTTTACCTCAACAACAACAACAACAACCTCAAGCTTTATTACCATCTGCTGCTCCTGGACAACAACCTTTACAACTTCCACCACAATTACCACAACAGCAACAAGTTCAACAACCTACTCAATCTCAACTACCACAATCACAGTTGATCCAACCTTCACCACCAACTGCAACAAAACCTATTGATCTTGGTCCAAAACAACCAAAACCTGCACCTGCTAATTCAATTATTGATTCTGTTAAAAATTCAGCGCCTCTGTTATTGTTGACAAAAGATAGATCAATTGATTTACAAAATCATAATGCTGAGCAAAAGAAGAAAGCTTCATTGTCAATTGCTGAAACTTTGGCTTTGAGTAGATCAGGTATGTCTAGTGGTAAATTTTCATCAAAATTACAAGAGCCAAAACCTGTTGAACAAGTTCATCCTAAAACTGCCACTGTGGGTACTTCTCAAGCTGAACAGAATTTGCAACAAACACCACCACCACCACCACCAATCGACAGAACTTCTCAAGATAAGAATGTTATAACTGCATCTGTGGAGAATGCATTGAAGCAATTGTTGACAGCACAACCACCATCAACACCAACAAGTTCAACAAAGGCTAGTGATAAGCAAGATGCTGATATGATTGATCCTGCGCTAGCTGAATTACAACAAAAAGTTGATCCAAAGGCACCATCACAGGAACAACAACAACCATCATCTTCATCATCTTCGCAAGCTCCTGTTGTTTCGAAACCTTCAACACCATTCACACCATTACCTGTTGCACCTGGTAGTCAAGGAAATGCATTGATTAACAACATTGGCTCATTATTACCAAATTTACCTTCAAATTTAACAAGTATGATTTCATCAGCTATTAATTCTGCAGTTAGTTCAGGTAAGATTAGTTTCAATGATCAAAATCCTTCAACACCTACTGAATTTCAAGATACTCCTAAATCTGGTAAAAAATCTAAATTATTGATCAATAGAAATGAAACTCCAGAACAACAAAAGGAAAGAATTAGATTAGAGAATCGTGAACGTAAGAAAAGATGGAGAGATGCTAATAAATTAAAGAATCAAAATAATGATCTTAGAGCTCGTTTGAAGAAAAGAGCTATTCAATTGTTTGGTGCTGAAGAGACTCCAAAAAAGAAGGAATGGATTGAAAGTGAATTTGAAAAAAGGAAAAACAGAAGAATTATTAAAGCTGCTAATTTAGAAGATTTGGCTACATTAATTAATGAGACTTTATCCAAAATTGATGTTGCATCTTTAAATCAAGAGACTTTAACTCAGATTATTTCTCAATTGGTTACTTCTGCATTTAATCCACCAGCTCAAAGTGCTCAACAACAACAACATCAACAAGAAGCTGGTAATAATAATTATATTACTACAACTCAAAGAAATTTATCACCTGGTGCTGTTGAAGAGTTGGCTGGATTACCAAGAGGTTCGGTATCTTCATTCAAAGTTGATAATCAATCAGTTCCAAGAAGTCAACCTGATGATGAATCTGGTAAAATTGGTGATCAAGGGAATCAAGAAAAAGTGGCATTACCTTCAAAAGAACCAGATTTGGAACTATCTTCATTGATTAATAACAAACAAAGGGAACAAGTTGAGACTACTAGTACACCAAGTCCAGTTATTGGTCAACAAGTTAATAAATTACCTTTGAAACCTTCAATGCCAATGAAAAGGAAAAGTGATGTTTTATCAAATTTTGAATTGAAGAAACCAAGATTTAACATCCCATTGATTCCAACAAATATGAAATTTGATGATGATGTTGATAAGGGTAAAGATGTTCAAGTTACTAAAGAAACTGTTGTTGTTAAAGATAAACCTGAACCAACAAAGAGCGTTGTTGAAACAGGTGTTGCTAAGCCAGTGGAGAAGTCAATTGAAAAGCCAATTGAAAAGCCAATTGAAAAACCAGTTGAGAAACCGGTCGAGAAACCAGTTGCAAGTGTTGTTTCAAAACCATCACCAATTGTTACACCTACACCTAAAGAACCTACAAAACCATCACCACCTAAACCAGTTGAAAAACCAGTTGCTGTTAGTAAACTTGCTCCACCAAAGCCTAGTGCCGGATTACCATTACATTTACAAAGACCAATCAAGATTCCATCATTCAGAAGACCTGAACCTTCCAGACCATCACCACCAGTTCCATCAGCTGCTGCTACAACATCAGTGAAGCCAGTTGATAAACCTTCACCAGCACCATCTACAACACCAGAAGCTGCCAAAGAGCCTACACCAAAACCAGTTGAAAAACCATCTTCAACACCACCACCACCTACATCCATCACCACCACTACTACTGAGAAGGAGAAAGAATCGACAGCTACAACTACAAATTCAGTCAAACTGGAGAAGCCATCAATACCATCATCAACTACAACACCAAAATTAACCAGACCAAAATTTGGCATGGGATTGAGAAAACCACCAGCATTTCAAGGATTAAGAAAACCTGGAGCATTTCAAAGACCACCTGATAGGGATAAAAGAAAAGGGTTAATTCAATAGAGAGGGAGATGAAATGAGAAAGAAGAAAAGAAGATGAACGAGATACCACTGTAAATTATATTTTTTTGTACAATAGATGGGATATTATAATGATTATAGAGAGTTAAGAGAGGAATGGGTATTATAATTAATTGTTTATTTAAATCAAATGGGTTAAATAATTTGTTACTTTTTTGTAGTTTTGATTATGAATCTGTCTTTTTGAGATATATTTCGTTTTGAACTTGAACTGTAATGTCGTTTATGTGGTGAATTGTTCGATGACCAGCCTTTTCGTTTCTTTTCGAGATTGCGATTGCAATTGATTTAATCGATACAGTTTAGTGTGAAGAAACCTTCTTCTGGGTCCCCGTAAAGTCAACTCAGGCTGAGAAACCCGAGAGATGTACACAATCCCACTTACATTCCGATAAACACATATAATGTATCACGTATTTCAATTCTGTACACCTTCTTAATTGCTTCTTTGTTGTAACTTGTGATCATGTGAAGATGCAAATCATCATAAAGTCCGACTTTTTTTTTATTGTGTAGCTGGTTTCCCCAGATTAAAATGAATTTCAACTTCTCCATTGTTTTCTTTAATCAATTGGCTCATGCTGAGTGTTTCAAATTGAACAAGTCCGAAGGAATGCTAAAGCTAGGCAGTTGACTTCGTTATATTTCCATTCAGTTATATCACTCTCACTTAAATCTAGTTGTGAACAATAAGCCCATCTCCTCATGCCACTACTACAAAAAACTAGTATAAAAGAATAGATGTAACCAAATTATAGCTTTTACTTATGTTAGTGATGCAGCCATAACCAAATTCCCAAAAATGCTTAGAACATTAACTCATTCAATCAAACATACTCAAAAATCCAGACTATTATTACGTTCATTGGCAAGTAGTGCTGCAAGTCCAACAGTTCCAGAGACTCAAAAAGCCATTATTTTTTATGAACCAGGTGGTCAATTACATTATAAAGATATTCCAGTTCCAAAACCTGGACCAAATGATATCTTGGTGAACATTAAATATACAGGTGTTTGTAATTCAGATTATCATGCATGGAAAGGTGATTGGGCTTTCAAACCAATTTTACCACTAGTTTTAGGTCATGAAGGTGCAGGAGTTGTTGTTGCCAAAGGTGAAAATGTTACAAATTTTGAAATTGGTGATCATGCTGGTGTTAAATGGGTTAATTCAACTTGTCAAAGTTGTTCATTCTGTGAAGAAGCTCATGAATCAAGTTGTCCAAATCAAAAAAATTCAGGTTATACGGTCCAGGGAACTTATCAACAATATGCAGTTGCAAATGCTGTTCAAGCTGCTCATTTACCAAAAGATGTTGATTTAGCAAAAGCTGCTCCTTTATTATGTGCTGGGTTAACTGTTTATAAAGCTTTAAAGAATGCAAATATTAGAGCTGGTGATTGGGTTACCATCATTGGTGCAGGTGGTGGTTTAGGTACTTTAGCTGTTCAATATGCTAGAGCAATGGGCTATAAAATTTTAGCTATTGATGGTACTAATAAAAAAGATCATGTGTTATCAAAAGGTGCCGATGAATTTATTGATTTTAATGCAGTTTCTGATATCCCAGAAGAAGTTTTGAAAGTTACTGAAGGTGGTCCCCATGCTGTTATCAATGTTTCAAATTCTGTTAAAGCTTATCATGATGCAGTTAAATATGTTAGACCAACTGGTACTGTTGTCTTGGTTGGTTTACCAAAAGGTGGTGCCACTTTGAGTACTGATATTGTTTCTCATGTGCTAAGAGCCATTAACGTGAAAGGTTCAGTTGTTGGTAATAGAGCTGATACTCGTGAAGCTATTGAATTTTTCAGAAGAGGTAAAGTTGAATCTCAAGTTAAGATTGTTGGATTATCTGAGGCTCCAGAAGTGTTTAAATTGATGGAGAAGGGTGAAATCCTCGGTCGTTATGTCTTGGATACCACTAAATAGGTCTTTTTATAGTGACTTTTTTATGAAATGAATGAAATTTGTTGAATATTGTATATACGTGGTCGGATTTCCCCACACCATAATACCACACCACGTGACCTATCAACACTCCTCGGATCTCCCTTCACGAAATTCAGTTGTGAATTTTTGGAATCCCTTAAAATCGATGATAGCAGCTTTCAATTGAGAAAGCAGTAGCAAGGCTAAAACAGCACTACAACAACAATTGATCATGTCCTTGCCTAAAGAATACATCAACGAATTGAACGAATTGAACAAGGAGATCCAGCGCAAGAATCCTCAGGACATCTTGCAATTCTGTTTCAACTATTTCCAATCCCGTTTGGAAGAACAACGGAAACAACTATGGAGTCAAGAGGCAAAAGCTAGAGCTGCTGGTATTTCTTTATTCCCATCTAGAAAATTGAACAGTATCCAAGATGAAGATGCTAAAGGTTCAAGTCCATTGTTTAAGAACTCATTTGTCAATGATGATCCACATTCAAAGGATTTAGTTGGTCATGATCATGATGCCTCAACATCATCAAGTGGTGATAATAACATTTTCAAATCTGGGTTCCATGTTGGCGAGGAAAACAAATCAAACATTGCAAACACAGTTGATCCAATTGCTGCTCCTGCTCAAGGTAGAAGAACTTCTCATGTTGTTGGTCATTCTCCATCATCAAATACATCAACACCACCACCATCAGCATCATCAAATCATCATCATAGTCAACAACTTCATAACATCCCTTCAACTTTCAATGCTAATAGACGTACATCTGTCAGTGCAGAAACATTAAATCCAAATCGTTTGAAAGATGATTGGAAACCACCAATCATTGCTAAAACTCCAGATCAATTATCAAGATTAAGTAATTCAGTTGTTAAAAATTTCTTATTTAGTTCATTAGATGAAGATAGTTTGAAAACTGTGATAGGTGCATTAGAAGAAATCAAAAAACCAGCAGGTAGTGAAGTTATTAAACAAGGTGATGAAGGTGATTTCTTCTACGTTGTGGAATCAGGTATAGTTAATTTTTATGTTAATGGAGATAAAGTTAACAGTTCAGGTCCTGGTTCAAGTTTTGGTGAATTGGCATTAATGTATAATTCTCCAAGAGCTGCCACTGCTACTGCTGAAACTGATTTAGTGTTGTGGGCTTTAGATCGTTTAACTTTTAGACGTATCTTGTTGGCTAAAACTTCCAAAAAGAGACAATTGTATGAAAGTTTCTTGAAGGAAGTTCCAGTGTTGAGTCGTTTATCATTATTTGAACGTTCTAAACTAGCTGATGCTTTGGAAACTGAATCTTATAAAGCTGGGGATGTTATCATTAAAGAAGGTGAAGTTGGTGAAAATTTCTATTTGATTGAAACTGGTGAAGCTAATATTGTTAAGAATGAAGGTGGTTTAATCGGTAGTGTTAAAAGAGGTGATTATTTTGGTGAAGTTGCCTTATTAAATGATTTACCAAGACAAGCTAGTGTTATTGCTAAAACTGATGTTAATGTTGCAACTTTAGATAAACGTGGGTTCCAAAGATTATTAGGTCCTGCTGTTGAAGTTTTAAAACGTCAAGATCCAACAAAGCATTGAAAAACAAACAACAACACAATTATCGAATTTTAATGAATATTAATGTCATCATCATAAAGAGCTTTCCCCTTTTTGTTCAGTTTCTTTTTTTGTTATTTGTTATATCTTTTTTTTTAAAGTCGTTTTTCCCCAGTGTTTTCTGTTTTATGAAAGTATCCTTTACAAGAGATTACCCATTTCATATATATCTTATATCAAATAAACAATTTTTTGGTTATATCTAAGCTAAACCCATGTAGTAATCTTTTTGTAAAGTCATCCAAACAATAGTTGAAGTAGCCACAATTAAAGGACCTAATAAACCTTTACCAAATTTAGCAGTTTTGAAAATCAACCATTCAGAATTAAAATGGAAAAATGCAATTAAGTATGAAGCTAAAGTAATTTGATAAACTTGAGGATTTGTTAAATAATAAGCACCATAAAATCTAATAACAGCAGAGACAAAAGTCCAAGTACCAAAAGTACGAGCTGATAAGTTTGTAGTTTCTAAAGGTTTGTTTTCATATACTCTTCTTGTTAATTCCAAGCCTGAGAAGTAAGTTTGAGCTGAATTAAAGACGGAGACAATTGAGATCTGAATCTGTTAGTTTAATAATACCCCAGAAGATGATGGATTTAATACTCACGAATAATAACCATTTTGGAAGGATTCCTGGAGTTTGAGGGATCCAAGGACCGACTAAATCAAGGAAACTGGACATTTCAAATTTTAAACCAAAACAACGTGAAATCAATTGAATTAAATCAAGTTTTCCTTAATGAAAAATCGTTTGATGATGGTTTTTTTTCGTATATGGAAAAACAGGTTTCGCGAAAATGTCAAGTGTTGATTTTTGGATTTTGAATTTTGAAGCTCCTGAAATTTTATACACAAATTTTAAAACGAATTAGAGAAATTGAATAGGAAAATGGTGAGTTTTTTTGAAGAAAATGACTTAATGGTAATCAATTGCTAACTATTGACAAGTCTGAAGAATCTTATGACGCTGCTTTGGATCTTTTGAGGAGATTGGATCCTAAAAACATTGCCAAAAACTTGCAAAGTATTATCAAATTGAATCCTGATTTAGCTGAAGATTTATTATCTTCTGTGGATATCCCTTTAAATGTTGCTCGTGATGAAGCCAATGGTAAAAAATACCTAACTTGTGATTATAATAGAGACTTGGACTCTTATAGATCTCCTTGGTCAAATAAATATTATCCAGTTTTAGAAGAAGGTGATGATGAAAGTCCGTTTCCTTCTGAAAAGTTGAGACAATTGGAGATTTATGCCAATGATTCCTTTGATGTCTATAGAGATCTATATTATGAAGGTGGTGTTTCAAGTGTTTATTTCTGGGATCAGCCAGATGAAGAAGATTCTCAAAATGATTCGAATTTCGCAGGTGTTGTGTTATTAAAGAAAAACACTGATGATGAACAAGGTCTTTGGGATTCAATTCATGTTTTGGAAGTGTTGGTGGGTCGTTCCAAAGCCACATACAAAGTTACATCTACAATCATACTTGATCTATCCAAAGTGGATAAAGATAAAAAGGATTCAATCAGTTTATCTGGTAATTTGATAAGACAAACTGAAAAAGAATTGGCCATAACAGACGAACACTCACATATTATAAATATCGGTACATTGGTTGAAGATATTGAGTCCAAATTGAGAAACTTGTTGCAAGAGGTGTATTTTGGAAAGACTCGTGACATTGTCGGAGATATTAGATCGTTACAAGGGCTCTCCTCTTCAGAAGACGACAAAAAGAAACAGCAGGAATTGGTTAAGGGAATCCAAGGGCTATGATCTATATTCTATAATGCTTTATATTTATGAATTGAATTTGAATTGAATTGAATTTCTGTAGAATTGCTTATAATCTGGAAAACATCCCAACACCAAATCGAACTCACCACAAAAAAAAAAAAACCAATCCATAAATCGGGCAACAACAAAACTGACAAATCTACAATTCAAAAGGTGGAAAACCAAGATACAATCAATTATAAAATTACATCTAATTAATATCAATAATGAGTGCTGATAAAGAAATATCGATATCGCGTGTCTATGCTGATGCAAACAATCAAAAAAGTCGACAATATTGGGATTATGAAAATGTTTCAATTGTATGGCAAACTCAAGAAAATTATGAAATTATAAAAAAATTAGGACGTGGTAAATATTCAGAAGTTTTCCAAGGTATTTCATTAAATGATCATGAAAAAGTTGTTATAAAAGTGTTGAAACCTGTTAAAAGGAAAAAAATTAAAAGAGAAGTTAAAATTTTACAAAATTTAGTTGATGGTCCATTTATTATAAAATTATTAGCTGTGGTGAGAGATCCATTATCTAAAACTCCTGCTTTAATTTCTGAATATGTTAACAATTTGGATTTTAGATCATTATACCCAAATTTAACTGATTATGACGTGAGATTTTATATGTATGATTTATTGCAAGCTTTAGATTATTGTCATTCAATGGGGATAATGCATAGAGATGTTAAACCTCATAATGTTATGATTGATCATGATTTGAAAAAATTAAGATTGATTGATTGGGGGTTGGCTGAATTTTATCATCCGGGTACTGAATATAATGTTCGTGTTGCTTCAAGATATTTTAAAGGTCCTGAATTATTAGTTGATTTTAGACTTTATGATTATTCTTTAGATTTATGGTCTTTTGGTGCAATGTTGGCTTCAATAATCTTCAAAAAAGAACCTTTCTTCCATGGGAAATCAAATACTGATCAATTGGTTCAAATTGCAAGAGTTTTAGGAACTGATGAATTACATGAATATTTGAAAAAATATAAGATTCAATTAGGTACTGAATATGAAGATTTAGGTCATTATGTTAGAAAACCTTGGTTTAGATTTGTTAATCAATCAAATGAACATTTAACAAGTGAAGAAGCTATTGATTTCATTGATCATTTACTGCGATATGATCATCAAGAAAGATTAACTGCAAAAGAAGCAATGGCTCATCGTTATTTTGATCCTGTACGTGCACTTAAACTAGCAAATAACCCCCCAATTAATACTTGAATGAACTCCAGAAATATTTTATACACACTTTTATATATTGATTATACAAATTTGTTAGCTATATTATGAATATTGATTATTATTTATACTTTTTTTTTTACTTCTTTTCTTTTTTACCATGATTTATGAATCCATTCGAGTTTCAAGTTTTTAAAACATTTTAATAGATCAATATCATTAATGATGATTAATGAAGCATCAATGAATATTTGTAGTTGTTTATATTTGTTTAATTTGTTTTCATTAATCTTTCCAACATCTGGTTTAAAGGTGTTCAATTTTTTAAATAATCCTTTGATAACACATTTTAATGATTCAACATCATATTTGAACTCTTTAATCAATAACTTTATAGTTCTAGCTTTGGTAGAAGCTGTAAAATTATATCTTTGATAGGTATAAAATTCCATAAATGCATGTTTTGAATATTTCTTGAGGAAACTAAAATTCAAATCCATTAAACTGATTAAAATCTTCAAATATAGACAAACTGAGATTAATAAAGCTTCATGGAATAGTACAACATCCAAACTTGATAATTTTCTCATTATTTTAACACAACATTGATTTTTAAAATTAATTATCTCTATTGGATCTTTATGATGATGTGTTTGATATTTAAAAATATTGACACAACAATCAATTAATTGATCAACTAATGAGATTTGGAAACAATTAATATTTTCAATGACTTGAAATGTTAAAATCTTGATAATTCCAAGATTCATCTTGTTTGAATCCATTTCCATGAAAACTTTTAAACAGCTTAATAAATCCATAGGATCATATTTGATTTTAACATATTCATAAAGTTCCAATGCTGTTGTATCAATGTTTAATGATGATAATAATGGGTAGAATCCTAAGTGTGATGTTAGTAGTTGATTGTGTGTTTATGGAATATGGTATTGAAGATACTTTTGATTGTAGGAATTCTAAATTGAAGTTTTTCATCTGAGTCTTTTAGTGGTGGATTTGAAACCTTACATTGCTTCTTTGAAGTTGGTTTTCGGGTACTTGAGCATGAGTTTGAAATCTTCCGTTTTTGGGGAATAACTTGGGATTCATTCTTATCAGAGGTTTCAGTTTGTGAAGCCCTTGATAACTCATCAAGGTTATTATTCTCATTATCTTTTTTTCTTAAGCTCATCTTCTGAGGTTCACTAGCAAGGTTTTCTTTCAAGGTTTCAGGAGAGTTCTTTACAGGAAGATTTTCTGAATTCCATTGACATTTCAAACCTCTTATAAGACAAGGACCACAAATAGGTTGTGTCTTATTGCATTTTCTGTGTCTCTTGTTGCAATTCAAACATGCTTTGATTATAGATGATTTATTCCCCAAGTGTGTAACAATTGAATGTGCTTCCTCCAGTGACCTCTCTGTTGATTCTTTCTCAGTGCTTATAGTAGTAGCATTAATTTGAGACAATTCTTCAATTTGATCATTTTCATGAACAAAATTCTCAATAAACTCTTTAAAAATGTTAGTCAAGAACTTGACTTTAAGTAATTAACCAGGTATTCATACCATGAACACTTAATGTAGAGTCTACTTGATTCTTCTTTTTAATTATTGCAATTGCCTAAATGGTTGTTAAATCAAAGCCCTCAAAATTTCACACCTGCCCAGAATCCAGGACTATTGAACTGCACAACATACACCATCATTGATTCAGCATCATATTTTTTTAAGTGTTAATGCCTTTGAATAAAAAACAATCAAACATGAACAGCCCAACTTTAACCACCACCAAAGACAATTAAGCCCTCACAGACCATTAAACCTTGTAAGTTGTAACTCTCTCTTGTTTTTCCTTGCTTAATTTTAGCCTCAATACTTTTCTTATTGTACTCATGTATGGGTACCTATTGACGTCGTTGTTGATTTTCTTATTGTGTCACCAGGGGTACATCATGTTGAAAAAGGCTTTTCTGAAACCTCATCACCAACTCAATTTGAAACTGAAGCAATATTATTGACAATCACACGCTAATTCAACACGAATCACACGTTAAGCCGTTGGAATTGGAATTGAAATGGCCTTTGGGCCTTGGAAAAGTGTACACATGACGTTTCCTGTGTAATCTAATCTCATCAAACGGCTGATTGGAAAAAACCGTTGTGAATCTAAAACACAATCAATCCAATTGAGGAAGTTTTGTTGATCTGAAAGGTCAAATATGTCAACAAAGCTGCGTGTTGGATAATTGACTATTGTTTTGATGAATTATCACCAATATCAATGGTTTTCGTGATGTGTAAACAAAAGTAAACAATTGGGTGGCAAACGAACCGCGCTGTGCAATTCCTGGACAAATCTGGTTGGAAAATACTCACAAGTGCTAATTCGATCTCATTTGAATTCATAGTCAACCGATTGATGATAATATTCACAAGAATCTGGTGTTTTCTGGTTTAGATTCAGTTCAAATGTTGTTGTTGATGTAATTCAGAAAAGGCTTTGAAGATTACGAAAAACAATATCAAAATTATAAATATATTGCAGTAAAACCCACACATGGGTACACCTAATTCAAATCAAAAAAACACATATATAAAGAGAAAATAATTATAATATAATAAATGTCACAATAATAATAATAACTAAGAAATCAATCACTCATCTTCGTAATCATCATCTTCATCCTCATTCACTTCAAAATCTCCATTACTAAAATCTTCAAAAGAGATTCCACCCAATAATTTACCCAACTCTTCAACATCATTAGCTCTATTTGTTTCATAAAGCATTTTAACTTCTTGATAAAAATCAATCAATCTCTTCTTGTCTTTTTTCAACTGATTAATTTGAAATTGATATTTTTCAACATCTTCTTTTAGTTGAATATGTGCAGCTTTTTTACGTTGTCTACATTTTGAAGCTGCAATTCTATTTCTCTCCAATAATCTAGCCTTTTTCCATGCTGCTGTACCTGGGATTGGACCTGCATCTGGATTGAATATAACTTCATTGTTATAAACCAATTTATGATTTGGAATACCAGATTGGCCTAAAGTGGTGTATGGTTGATTGGTTTGCTTCACCTGTTGCTGTTGTTGTTGAGGTGGTGGTGGAGGAGGTTGTTGTTGCTGTTGAGGAATTGGAGGTTGTTGAGGTGGTGGGACATTAACTAGATGCTGAGGTATCTGTTGAGGAGGAGGAACTTGTTGTTGCTGCTGTGGTTGAGGTGGAATTTGAATGTTTGGTGTAAGAGGATCTATTCCTAAAGATGGATTGTATAATTGTTGGTTTATATTAGAGTCATCTTGTGAAGATGGTTTGGGTAGAGGCGGTGGTTGACTATCATATAAATCATCCCCGTTCAAACTATGTGTTGTAATTTGACCAATTTGACCATTTGAAATAGATATTCTTCTTCTTGGTTGTCCTTGGTTATTAACCATCAAGGCACTTTCAAAAATTGGAGGATTTGTCAAAGGGAAATGGGAAACAT
This sequence comes from Hansenula anomala, assembly GCF_001661255.1. Taxonomy (NCBI): domain Eukaryota; kingdom Fungi; phylum Ascomycota; class Saccharomycetes; order Phaffomycetales; family Wickerhamomycetaceae; genus Hansenula; species Hansenula anomala. The sequence continues at coordinate 1,550,124 of NW_017567113.1, forward strand.
CAATACCATATGGGGCAAAGAATGGAGAAAGTGTTTCTGTAAACAACCCATTATTAGTAAACATCTGAGCTGATTGATGATGTTGTTGAGGTTGTGGTCGTTGTTGGTTTTGTTGTTGTTGTTGATCTAGAGGAATGTTTAATAATGGGTTTTCATTGGTATTATTGTTGTTGGATGATGGCACCTTGTCCTGACCAGTCTTGATGTTGCTCTGTAGTTTCTGGAGATGGTTTTGCAACTGTTGCTGTTGCTGGTAATGCAAGCTATTGGCGTAATTCAGCTGTGAGTTCAAGTCTGTCATCATGGACCCATATATGATTCTTTGATGTCTAGCAAATAATAATAATAGAAATAATAATTGGTAGTATCTGGTGTAATTTGTAATTGAATTTTGACATCAACTTCACAAAATTTGAATTCGCGGGATTCTTTTTTTTTTTTGCCATGGAGACGGCCGAATTAAAATTTACGGAAAAATTGATTATGTAAGAGATTACCCAGACGAGTACCACGTGACTCAAGAGGGCGTACATTTCCGGAGAAAAATCACAAAACAGTTAAATAAAGTCATTATAGGTATAATTGAATTGAATTGACTTTTGATAATTAAAGCTAGTCCACTGGAAGCCTATAATCCTTTTAATCATCATTCTTTGCTCAACTCATATGGTGCCCCCATTTTACTGCTAATAGTCCAATTCATTTAAACCATCTCCCCATATCATGCTCATAATATGACGATATCTTTAATTTCCAATGATCAAGATCAAATATACCAAGATCCTGAAATATCTTTTGAAGATAAAAACAATAAACCTTCAATAATAACAAATTACATCATACCCAAATATAAACTAGATCAAATAGTTTCAAACTGTATTGAAAATTTATCAAAACAGAAAACAATCTCATCAACAACAACATCCACAACATCCACATCATCACTGGAATATTCATATGACTTATTGATTGAAAATGAACGAGGGTTTATCATATTTGGTCTACCGTTCTATACAAAATATATGTTCCCATTTGATCCACCAAATTTCACAAATATAAATGGTTCGAAAATCTCAAACTTGAAATTGTTCCCATTACCTGATTTAAATTGGAAATGGAGTTGGGATAAATGGTACGTTATAATGAATGATGATAATGATGATCAAGGTTGGTGTTATAGTTGGAGATTTGGCTCAAAACATTGGAGAGGTGAACAAAGGCTTGGTTGTTTTGTAAGAAGAAGAATTTGGTTAAGATTAAGAGAGAGGAAAATTTTAGCATAGGATAGATAATTTGCATTTAATTGAAACGTTTTTTTTTCTCATGTTTATTTTGTAATCTACAACGTCCAATTGTAAAGTCCAATAATAATTAATAATTGAATAATAAGTGTTAAATAAAAAACCATAATCAACAAACAAGACAAACACAATCAGATAAAAAAAGCACACACAGCAGAATACCATCAAACAGGTGGAGATAAATCTCTATAATTTAATTTGAAGTTAATCAAATCACCCATAGACCAAAATTGAGCATCAAATTTAAGAAAATTTGAAATTTCAAATCCATCACCTTCTTGAATTGGCATTGAAGTTTTCCTTTGAAACCAAAGTTTTTTACTTAAATCACATCTCCAATTTCTTCTTTGTAATTCCCTTTCAGTTATATAATGTTCAATTGGTGTAGTGCTATAGTAAAATCCAAAAAATAATGTTAAAATATCTAATCCACTTAAAACTGCATCAAAATTATTAGTCATTGATAATTTGTGTCTTGCATCTTCATACAATTGAGCAACTCTTTGGTATTCACCAGTAGTTAGTTGGGATGGTTCAACTTGACTAACCATATAATCTCTTGGAAGTCTTAGCAAATCACGAACATTAGCTGTACTTTTTGGAAATTCACCGTTATTTGATGAAGTTCGACTAGAAATTGATGAAGCAATCATTGCATTAATACCTGGAGGATTCTTCAACAAATTAACATCTTGTTGATATTCAACTTGATTCACAGGTGAAATTGGTAAATTGGAACTTGATGAACGTGCAGTATCACCAATTGAAACATTCCCATTTAAACTATTACTAACACCTTCACTTGGACTAACTGATGTAGCTGGTCTCTCCAGACCTATCGAACTTGGAACACCTGCAGTAGTAGATGTAGTAGTAGTTGTGGTTGTAGTGGTAGTTGCCGGTGGTATACTTTTAGATGGTGTTATTGGTACTTCAGTTGCATTTGATGATGTAGCCGTCGTTATCTGTGCTGGTGCTGTACTTGGAGGAGCTGGTGATGATGGGACTGCTTCACTGTCACCATTGCCATTACCATTATTATTCAAAAATCCACCAGATGCCAGAATTGACCATTTCATAGCAGAAGGAGGTTGACTTGGTGGAGCTGCAGGTTTCAACGTACTCGACAGGGATGTTGGAGTACTAGTGTTTGAGTTTGTAGACAGCGAAACAAACTTCTTCTTTGGAGTTTCAGATCTTCTTATTGGATTTATACCTGGTGGTCCTTGAGCTGGAGCTGAAGCTGGAGGAGCTGGAGGCAGCCCACTAAGAGCTGGTGCACTTGAAGGTGCGGGACTGACTTTTTCTGGTGTATTTGCTGTCACTGATTTAGCAGGTTTTGGTGAAATTGACTTTTCCTTTTTCTCTTCAACTTTTTCTTCTTGTACTGATAATCCATTAAATGATGAAACAACTTCATTAGACAACAATTCATTAGATTCAAGATCAAGAGATTCATAAATATATTCATTATCAATGAAATTTGGATCACGATTGCTCTGCAAGAAGTATATTAGATCTTCTTTAATTTCCAATATATCAGCAACTTGCAATTCATCATTCTCCAACAATCTTAGAGCCAATTCCAATTGTTGTTGATGCCATCTATATCTGGTTTGTAGCTCTTTCAATTCTTCTTTCTTGGATTCATTTGCACTTGAATTCTTCTTACTCTTCTTACCACTTAGTTTTTCGATTTCAACTTCAACCACTTGATATTGTCTCTCTATATCATCAATAGATTCTTGTAAGAAATTTATCGTATCCAGTTTTTCTTGTTCTTCAGGATCCAAATCAGCACCTTGTTTCAAACTCATATTAGAATAAGCCTTCACTTTCGAACCCTTTTCCACAACTTTATATTTTTCCATTGCAGTCTCTACTAACCGTCTGTATTCCAGAAGTTTATCCTTATCTTTGACTTCATTTTGAGTTTGCCATACCTTGATTTGTTCTCTTAATTTCTGCAATTTCTTGATTTCTCTCTTCAAGTCCTATATCCAATGTTAGAGATTATGATTTAATGTCTGTTATTCTTTTATACTTACACTCTCTAGTTTATCTCTTTGAGAAGGATTTGTTGAGTTTTCATGTCTTTCATGATAGGTGTCAAATATCTCAAGACCTTCATTGATCTTTTTAAACACACGATCAATTTCCCTAGAATGATAATTAGTCTATATCCCATTGCAAACATGTTTCATCAAAAACACATACTGTTGAAGTTTCCTATGAGCCATTTTGTAATCACTTTAGTTTTTGAATAAAAAGTATTGAAGACCTTCACTGTATTATTATCATTTAATAAAAATGTGTGAATATGATATGAGATTGAAATGGAATAGAGGGAATTGACAAAATTGAGCTCTAATAAAACTTTTGTTATATAGAGAACTTTCTCCCAAAGAAATTGTTTTACAATATTTGAAATTTCCACGAAAAAAAAAAGTGTAACTAGTTGGAAAGACACAGAGCAGCACAATCTGAACAATGATCAATTCCTTATGAGAACAACTATTCAGTCAAAGTTCTTTGGATTCTTCAATTCTGGTTTCAAAATTCTTTGTGAATCCTTTTTTTTCTTTGGTTTCGTTGATTCTAAATTTTTTACAGAAACGA
>NW_017567113.1:1555434-1646040 GCF_001661255.1 Hansenula anomala
AAGCCTTCACTTTCGAACCCTTTTCCACAACTTTATATTTTTCCATTGCAGTCTCTACTAACCGTCTGTATTCCAGAAGTTTATCCTTATCTTTGACTTCATTTTGAGTTTGCCATACCTTGATTTGTTCTCTTAATTTCTGCAATTTCTTGATTTCTCTCTTCAAGTCCTATATCCAATGTTAGAGATTATGATTTAATGTCTGTTATTCTTTTATACTTACACTCTCTAGTTTATCTCTTTGAGAAGGATTTGTTGAGTTTTCATGTCTTTCATGATAGGTGTCAAATATCTCAAGACCTTCATTGATCTTTTTAAACACACGATCAATTTCCCTAGAATGATAATTAGTCTATATCCCATTGCAAACATGTTTCATCAAAAACACATACTGTTGAAGTTTCCTATGAGCCATTTTGTAATCACTTTAGTTTTTGAATAAAAAGTATTGAAGACCTTCACTGTATTATTATCATTTAATAAAAATGTGTGAATATGATATGAGATTGAAATGGAATAGAGGGAATTGACAAAATTGAGCTCTAATAAAACTTTTGTTATATAGAGAACTTTCTCCCAAAGAAATTGTTTTACAATATTTGAAATTTCCACGAAAAAAAAAAGTGTAACTAGTTGGAAAGACACAGAGCAGCACAATCTGAACAATGATCAATTCCTTATGAGAACAACTATTCAGTCAAAGTTCTTTGGATTCTTCAATTCTGGTTTCAAAATTCTTTGTGAATCCTTTTTTTTTCTTTGGTTTCGTTGATTCAAATTTTTTTTTTTTTACAGAAACGATTTTTTTTTTGTCTTTTCGAATTGGGCCACTACAAAATTTGAATTTAACAACGATTTTTATACTAAAAAAGAGTATAAAATTCCTATGAAAATGATGAGAAAGAAGGCTATGGATGTTGAAATGAGTGCTATCTGGATAATGTGAGTGAAAGTGGTGGAAATTGTGGTTAAAACGGTGCTAATTATGGTGGGGGTTTGGATACTTGAAGTGTTGATTTTGGTGTTTATTTCAAAATTGAGATTGTTGAGATTTGTTAATAATGAACTGGTTTCCAATGATGATTTGAATGGTTTTAGAGTGATATTTTGATGAGTTATATTTGGTGGTGATAGCGAGAGTATGGCTGTGATGTTGTGGGTCTTGAAAAGATCTTGTAATGTGCTTGTTATGTTTTGGAATTTGTCATAAATATTGGAATTATAATCATCAATTATGCTATCGTTGAACCCAAAATCTTTGAATTGATTGAATTGGGTTAAATTGTACTGCTTGATAATGCTATAGGCAATGTCTGTGGACCCAGAATCGTTTGTAACTCCCCATTTTATCTTTCCTAAGCTCAACATCAATATCAAGAGTATGAAAATCATCATAAACAAATATGGCAAATTTGCGGAATCACCAAACAAATAAGAATTAGTCCAAAACAGTTTTTCAGAAGGTTTAGACTTGGTCATCAATCTTGTTTGAATATCCGTAATCATGGTTACAGTGGGCTCATTTGTACTCTGAATAACACCAATATAATCCATTTTAGAATCTGATTTCTCTAGATCTATGAGTCTTGATGCTGTATAATTGGTCTGATATCGAAATCTAAAGTATTGATAAATCATTATAAAGATGTATGAAATGATGAGAAAGATTCCTATTGTAATTAGATTGATTTTGGATTGTTTTGCAAATTCATTGGATTGAATTGGTGGAAGTGACGAGTTTGTTGTTGAATTGTTGTTTGTTATATTCGTACTCAATAAGTTTGGTGTTATTTGTAAGTTATAAAAGGTCTGATTTGTTTCAATTGTTGTATTAAAGTTTTGAATTTCATCAAGGGCGTTTTGGAAAATTTCATCAAGTTGTTTAAATATGTCACCACTTGAATTATTCAACTCCACAATGGATGTGTTATCGTACACTGATGGTTGATCATTGATCGCAGCTTGCAAAGACTGTTGAATGCTGTCATAATTTAAGGATAAATTGGAGGTATCAACCGAATCACCAACATATACTGCTTTATCCAACGTTGCTTTCAAATTATCGATATTTGCTTTATCTTGAGATAATGAGTCAATAATTGATGAATTCAAAGAGTTCAGCAAGCTTTGAATGTTGATTTGGTTTGTTGTTATACCAATACTTTGATTCAATCTCATTTGAAGTGTAGTGTTAAAGGTTTGAATAAGATCATCAAGTTTCTCATTCAGGTAATCACACGTGGAATTAATATCATTCTTCAGCAAGCTTTGAGCTTGTTGGTTATAACTGTTGATCTCATCATTCATCAACCTACTGAAATCTATTGCATTATTTGTTATTGAAAAATCAACAGACATGACTGAAACATTCGAATTTTTTGATATAGAGTTTTCAAATGAGAATTGGTCAGTTAGTTCCAAACATAGATTGCGGTATATTATCAGTATAATCATAGAAAATACTCCGAATAGTATCAACGGATTGATTATTGACTGTATTAGTTTTGAAATGAGTGAGTTGTGAAGTCTCTGGGAATTTGAATATGTGAATTTTGTCATTACTGAAGTACCTTGCAGAGGTAGATTCTACAAAATTAAAAACAAGATAAATATGAAAATGTTCATATATAAATAACTTCATAGAAATCTACGTTCTTTCCTTCAATTGTGTTTCATCAGTTGTCTTTAAAACCGTTGTTTAATCATTGTATCAAAATTGTCACATGAATCTGTCAAAAGGTGAGTGTTCGTACCAGTGAAATTTAAAACGAGTTCTGGACTCAGAAAAGGATAGAGAAGAATAAATCCCTAATATAAATTATGAGTCCATGATATTAAAGATTCAGGAGATGTCAAAGCTTACTATAGCCAATACAATGCAACTTTGGACTAGAAATGATCAATCAATGAAGTTTCGGTCAAAATCGTGCTGAATTAACTATCATACAACTGACTATCATACAATTAATATTAGGTACTACTAGCGTGAATCAATCATTCACAATAGTACGGTCATCAACGTCTCTAATTATTCTATTATTGTGTCACTTTTGAAAATTCCAACGGTTAAATCCTTCAACGTGAAGTTTACACTTTGTAATTTAAGGCTTCGGCTGTTCCGCGGTCCACACGCCAAAAGGCGAACCGTAGGCTTATGTCTCCGCGGTACCGCGGCTGGCAATGTTTACTGATAATCACAAACAAAAAAGCAGATTCGGATGATGAGTATAAAAGAAGCAGATTATCCAGGGAGTTGGTTTGAAGTTTTAATCAGTTTCAATCATCAAGAGATTACAACATCATGCCATCAGCCACTACTACTTTGAAAGTCGAACCTTTATCAGGTGCTCAACTTGGTGCTAAAATCACTTTACCACAAGGTATTACTGATCCATCAAAATTAAGTGAGGATGATTTCACTAAATTGAATGAAGCATTACATAAATATTCTGTTCTTGTTATTCCAAACCAAGCTGACCTACCACCAAACTCTCAATGGAAATTAACAGCAAGATTTGATCCAACTACTCAAACTAATGGTCAAAATTATGGTCATGGTAAAGAATTTAGACATGATAGATCAGTTTTGAAAAAAGATGGTACCTCAATCCCTGATCAACCTCAAGTTCAAGTATTGGGACAAGGTGAATGGGAAGCTGGCCATCATGGACTTGGTGATATCAAATTAACTCATCCAACCCATTTCACTTTCCATAAAGATACTCTAACTCCTGAACAAGTTGAAGCTAATCAAACAAGATTTTATAGATGGCATATTGATTCTGCATTATATGAATTATCTCCACCTGTTGCCACTACTTTATTAGGTATTCATGTTCCTCCACATAGTTATACTCAAAAGATTGTTTATGAAGATACCAAAGAAGAATTAGAATTGACTCAAGGTGCTACTGCTTTTGTTAGCGGTAAGAATGCGTTTGATATTTTGAGTGATGAAGATAAAGAATTGGCTTTAAACACAAAAGTTGTTTATGCTCCACATCCATATATTTTCATTTCAGAAGCTAAGGCAACTTCAGATGGGTTAACAATGGTTAATGAAGGTAAAGAGCTTCCATTAGATGAATTACCAGAATGGGAAGAATCAAAAGTTAAAAAACTACCATTGGTCTGGACAAACCCAATCACTGGTGAACATCATTTACAAGCTCATGCATGTTGTGTTTGGAGATTAGAAAGATCTAATGGTGAAGTTTTAGAATTGGAAGATGCCAGAAAAGAATTATATAGAATAATGAGACCTGCCATTTCTCCAAAATATGTTTATGCTCATAGTTGGGAAGCTGGTGATTTGGTTATTTTCCACAATAGAGGTGTTTGGCATGCAGTTACTGGTCAATTTAAACCAGGTGAAAGAAGATTAATGCATCAATGTAATATTGCTAGTGGTGTTGATCCAGTTTGTGCTAAATGAGCTGGTATAATGGGTGTTTTATTTCTTTCTGTTTGATTTTGGGCTATTATTTTGTTTAATTTGGGTGAATATTATGTGATTTTTGATACAAATGTAGACTAAATCAAACTTTCATATGTCTGTCAATTCATCATGTGCCATACACTAGCCACACTTATTACATAATCCACACAATACCTCACCAGCCACACTTGAGGAGTCTGTGGCTAGTGAGTTTTCCCAGTTTTGATTTTTGACGCACTCCGTTTTTCGGCCTCGAAAAGCTCAAAACTTTTTAAGCTCTGGGGTAGAAATGATGATGATGAGTAAACAAAAAGCACAATAAGTAAGTGTGATTATATATATAAGATGTAAGGAGATTCCTGATCTTTTAATATTATAATTCCCAACCATATCAAATCATGTTGGGTAAACGCTTCCAATCAACAATCTCAAGATTCCCATATCCTTCACGTTCTGAACAGTTCAAATATTATGAAGAACAGATCGAATCGATAAAACAATGGTGGTCAAGTCCAAGATTTAAAGGTATCAAAAGAACTTATACCGCAGAACTAGTTGCTGGACATCGTGGCTCTTTTAACATTCAATACCCATCTTCAATCCAAGCTCAAAAATTGTTCAATCTATTAAATACTAGATTTGATGAAGGTAAACCTGTACATACAATAGGTTCAATTGATCCTGTTCAAATCACTCAAAGTGCTAAAAATCAAGAAATTGCATATGTTTCAGGATGGGCATGCTCTAGTGTCTTGACTACAACTAATGAGGTTAGTCCAGATTTTGGTGATTATCCTTATGATACTGTCCCAAATCAAGTTGAAAGATTATTTAAAGCTCAGTTATTACATGATAAAAAATCTTATAGTGATTGGTTACAGAACCCTAAAAGAGATGAAGTTGATAGAATTGATTACCTTAGACCTATAATTGCAGATGCTGATACTGGTCATGGTGGGACCGGTTCTGTTATGAAGTTGGCTAAATTATTTGCTGAAAGAGGTGCAGCTGCAATTCATATCGAGGATCAATTACATGGTGGTAAAAAATGTGGTCATTTAAGTGGGAAAGTTTTAGTACCAACTTCTACACAAATTTCTAGACTGATTGCAACTAGATTACAATGGGATATAATGAATACAGAAAATTTGGTTATTGCAAGAACTGATTCAGAAACAGGGAATTTATTAAGCTCCACAGTGGATCCAAGAGATCATGAGTTTATCTTGGGTGTTGTTGATCCTGTTAAACCTTTGAGTGAAGTTTTATATGAAGCTGAAGCTCAAGGTGCAAATTCTGAACACATAAACTCCGTGGAACAAGAATGGGTAGAGAATCATAAATTGTATACTTTCAATGAAGCTGTTGAATCGAAATTGAAAGATTTGAAAAAAATGGATCTTTATGCAAACTTCCTTCAACAATCACAAAATAAATCTCTTTATGATTCAAAATTAATTTTCAAAAGATTATCAGGAGGTGAAGAGATTTTCTTTGATTGGGAAGCTCCAAAGACAAGAGAAGGTTATTATTTAGTCAAAGCTAGTATTGATGTTGCAGTCAAGAGAGTTATTGAATATGCTCCATACGCTGATTTATTATGGTTGGAAACTAAAACACCAGATTTGAAATATGCTCAAGAATTCGCTAAAAGAATCCATCAAGTTTATCCTGATAAGAAATTGGTTTATAACCTAAGTCCATCATTTAATTGGAGTGCTCATGGTTTTACTGAACATGATTTACAACAATTTATTTGGGATTTAGCAAAATCTGGGTTTGTTTTACAATTGGTTTCATTAGCTGGACTTCATACAAATGCTGTTTCGAATTATGAATTGAGTAAGAACTTCAAAGACCAGGGAATGAAAGCATATGTTGAATTGGTTCAACGTAAAGAAAAAGAGATTGGATGTGATGTCTTGACTCATCAAAAATGGTCTGGTGCAAATTACTATGATGATTTGATTAGTGCTGTGCAAAGTGGTTCTTCTCAAACTAGTTCTGTTGGTAAAGATTCCACCGAGCACTCATTTTAGACCTTCTCCTATTTATTTATTTATGACTTCATATTTATACACTATTTATTCATATAACAAACTCTTGTACACTTTATAGATTCTCTGTCACTATTAAAATGTCGGTTAACGTGTGCCGAATTACGCATGGATTACATAAGTCATATCGGCACAGTTTATTTTTTGTTGTGCCGACTCTTTGTTTTGATAATTTTCATTTCCAACCGACATCAACACGTAAATTAAGCCAGTCACTGATTTCACAACTGGGAACGCATATCTTGACAGGTAATTAGCTTCAGAGTCTCCAGAATAGCCATAGAATTACTCTGATCAGAATGGATCAAGAAAGAAAGAAGGAATTGGAAACTTGATCAAGGGTATTGGATTCATATTTCCATGATGTTCAACGGTTTATATCTAGATAACCAGCCGTACAGGGCTCACTCATGAATTAGCCATACCTTCAACAATACTCGTACTCTTTTTGAGTTAACGTTCACTTAAATCAGTGATTATCATGAGCTAAGAAATCTTTTTCTCAATCAAGCATCGGCCTGCACAATACATTGATTCTTGAACCCTTGTCACTTGACTGGATCCAGAACAAAATTCAAAAGATGGAGAATATCGTACCGACTTTCATAACAAATGGACTTTTATTTGCTTTCAAGAATCAAGAGCCATTAAATCAAGGGTTTGGTTTCTTTTTTAGACTCAGGTACTACACATCGGTGAGCTACTTTAATCATGAACTGTTGAAGATTTACTTGGTACCGACAATATTAATTATGGAGGGGGAACAATCATTGAATATAAATTGTGTCAAAAATCCAGCTCAACCTTCAAAAATGATGCATTTATTGGGTCAACCAAGTATAAAATGTCTGATCATTCAGTGAGAGACTTATCCTCAATTGATTCAGATTCAATTCATGGATTTCAACCAAGTATTAATGAAAATGAAGAACATTCCAATAGTAATCTTGTAACGAGAACACATTCAATTGCTGAACACCTTGGAATACAATCATCTCATGATAAAGAAACTTTAGAAAGATTGGTTACAAATAATAAAGGTGTTGATGATATCATAACAAGGTTAGAAACAAGAGCTGGTCAATTGGGGCCATTGGAAGATGGGATCGATATTCATGAAGTTGCAACACACGCTGCACCTGATTCAACTTTCCATCCTGAAGATAAATGGCATTATCCAATTGATGAAGAAACTGGGATGAGAATTGTTCAATTTATTGAAAATGATGAAAAAGATCCAAGAAATTGGTCAAATCTATATAAATGGTTTTTAACGTTCTTCTTGGGAACTGTTTGCTTTGATGTTGCATTTTGTTCTGCTGTTGTTACAGGAGATGTTGATGGTCCTATGAAAACTTTCCATGTTTCTGAAGAAGTTATTATATTGACAGTGACATTATTAGTTATTGGATTTGGGGTTGGTCCATTAATTTTCGCTCCACTAAGTGAAGAAGTTGGAAGAAGACCAGTTTATGTTGTTACTTTAGGTATTGCTGTTATATTTATCATTCCTTGTGCTGTTGCTAAAAACATTGGTACGCTATTAGTTTGTAGATTTTTGGATGGTTTATTCTTTAGTGCACCAATGTGTTTAATTGGTGGTAATTTAGCTGAAATGTGGAGAACTGAGGAAAGAGGTGTTGCTATGAGTATTTTCAGTGCTGCTCCATTCTTAGGACCTGTTATTGGACCATTGGTTGGTGGGTTTATTGGTGATAATGCCGGATGGAGATGGATCTATTGGGTAATGTTGATTTTTTCAGGTGTTTTATATATTGCTTTAGTGTTATTATTACCAGAGACTCATCATCAAACTATTTTAAAGAAAAGAGCTAAAAGTTTAAGAAAATTGACAGGTGATGATACTTATAGAGCTATTTCTGAGGTTAAGATTCGTTCATTAAAAAAAATTGCAGAGGAAACTTTATTAAGACCATTGATTTTATTGACTGAGCCAATTGTCTTCTTGATCACAATCTACATGGCCATTGTTTATGGTCTTTTATACATGTTCTTCTTTGCTTATCCAGTTGTTTATATGGAGGGAAAAGGATGGAGTGCTTCAATGACTGGACTTATGTTCATTCCAATTGCTGTTGGTGTGATTGGAGCTACTGCTATTGCTCCTGTTTTCAACATTGATTATAACAAGAGGGCTCAAAAATACAAGGATCGTGGAGAGTTACCACCAGCTGAATTAAGACTAATCCCCATGATGATTGGTTGTTGGTTTGTTCCTGCTGGATTATTTGCATTTGCATGGTCATCATATCCTCATGTTCATTGGGCAGGTCCATGTATTTCAGGGTTGGCTTGTGGTTGGGGTTTCAATCAATTATACAATCCTGCCAATAATTACATTGTGGATTCTTATCAACATTATGCTGCTTCAGGTTTAGCAGCAAAGACATTTTTGAGAAGTATGTGGGGTGCAGTTGTTCCGCTATTTACTGTTCAGATGTATCATAGATTAGGATATGAATGGGCATCCTCGTTATTGGCATTTATTTCATTAGCATGTTGTGGTATTCCATATTTCTTCTTCTTCTTTGGTAAAAGAGTTAGAGCTAGATCCAAGTATGCTTATAGTCCAGAGAGTGAACAAAAAGACTTGAAAGTTAAAGATGAGGAAAATGCTGAATCTTCATCAAGCTCATCCAAATGAACAATTATATACGCCCCATTTAATGCTATAGATATGTCTTTCATGTTCAAGAATTAGTTTACGTCTGAAAACGCGTCGCTTCGAGTCTCAGAGGATCCATGATTTCGTGGTTTTTTCTGATGAAAAATTCCGCAAATTGTCGGTTGGTCACCAAAGTGAAGACCGATTACACGCTAAATAATAACTCAAAAGCTGCAAGAACAATACAGATCATAATGATTCACGAAGAAAGCAGCATGAAAGGATTCAGAGTTGGTTTGTATATAAACAATGGAATATGCCTTTGTTTTCAGTGATTTTGAGGTTCTTTTTTTATTGAAGACAAAAAAAATTTCATCATGTCAGATAATCACAGTTTGAATTCTATTGATTCATTAGAAGAAAACAGAGTCAAGGCTTTTGCCCCAGATGATCATGCTGAAAGCGAAGTTGCAAGTCATCAACATGGTGGTTCTATGAGCAGAACACAATCCATAAGCAGTCATATTGCTAGAACATTAACAGGCGGTAAATCAGAACATGATAGAGAGGCGCTAGAAAAATTAGTATCAAATAACAAAGGTGTTGATAATTTGATCACCAAGTTGGAGTCAAGAGCAGGTCAACTAGGTCCGTTAGAGGATGGGATAGATATCCATGAAGTTTCAACACATCCAGATCCAAATTCTACATTCCATCCAGAAGATGAATGGAAATACCCAATAGATCAAGAAACTGGAATGAGAGTTGTTGAATTTGTTCCAAATGATAAAAAAGATCCAAGAAATTGGTCAAAGGCTTATAAATGGTTTGTTACATTCTTCTTGGGTGCTGTGTGTTTTGATGTTGCCTTAGCTTCAGCTATTGTCACTGGTGATATGGAGGGTCCAATGAAAAGTTTTCATGTTTCCGAAGAAGTTGTTATTTTGACTGTGACTTTATTGGTTTTAGGGTTTGGTTTAGGTCCTTTGATCTTTGCACCTTTGAGTGAAGAAGTTGGTAGAAGATGGATTTATGTTACAACTTTAGGTGCTGCTGTCATCTTTATTATTCCTTGTGCTGTTGCAAAAAACATTGGTACTTTATTAGTTTGTAGATTTTTGGATGGTTTATTCTTCAGTGCTCCAATGTGTTTGATTGGTGGTAATTTAGCTGAAATGTGGAAAACTGAAGAAAGAGGTGTTGCTATGAGTATCTTTAGTGCTGCTCCTTTTATTGGTCCAGCTATTGGTCCTTTGATTGGTGGTTATATTGGTGATAATGCAGGTTGGAGATGGATTTATTGGGTCTTGTTGATCTTTTCTGGTGTTTTATATATTGCAATGGTTATATTAGTTCCAGAAACTCACCATCAAACCATTTTGAAAAGCAGAGCTAAAAAATTGAGAAAATTAACAGGTGATGAAACTTATAGAGCCATTTCAGAAATCAAACTTCGTACTTTCAAAGAAGTTGCCAATGAAACTTTGTTAAGACCATTGATTTTACTATCTGAACCAATTGTTTTCTTGATCACTCTATATATGTCTGTCATTTACGGTTTACTTTATATGTTCTTCTTTGCTTACCCAATCGTTTATATGGAAGGTAAACATTGGAGTGCTTCGAAAACTGGGTTAATGTTTATTCCTATTGCTATCGGTGTCATTGTTGCTACCGTTGTTTCTCCATTCTTCAATAATGATTATAACAAGAGAGCTCAGAAATATAGCAACCGTGGTGAATTACCACCAGCTGAATTGAGATTGATTCCTATGATGATTGGATGTTGGTTTGTTCCAGCTGGTTTGTTTTCATTCGCTTGGTCTTCTTATCCAAGTGTTCACTGGGCTGGGCCATGTATTTCTGGGTTTGCATGTGGGCTAGGTTTCAACCTGTTGTATAACCCAGCTAACAACTACATTGTGGACTCTTACCAACATTATGCTGCTTCAGGTTTAGCTGCAAAGACATTTTTGAGAAGTATGTGGGGTGCTGCTGTTCCTTTATTCACGATTCAAATGTATCATAGATTAGGATATGAATGGGCTTCATCATTATTAGCATTCATTTCACTAGCATGTTGTGGTATTCCATATTTCTTCTTTTTCTTTGGTAAAAGGGTTAGAGCTAAATCTAAGTATGCTTATAGTCCAGAAAGTGCTAAACATGAAATCTCTGGTGCTAAAGATGCTGAGAAAGTTGGAAGTTCATCCTTATCAGATGAACAATAGATTGGATATCATTGTAACTAGACAATTTTTTTTTATTAACAAAATTTGCATGGCTTATGAGCTGGACAGGCGTTTGGATACACTAAAATATATAATAATAGATTTAATAAATCACTAATAAATATTGAATTGAATAATTTCCAGATCATAGAATATTCGTTTGTTTACCATTTTCATGGTTCGCGCCACACTTGTCAACTAAATTTCGCGAATCGGAAAATGTGCTGCGTGAACCGAAAAATTCTCCTGAAAATTTCGTCAAATTTCATCATCAAACGAACAAACTAGATTTTTGATGTTTTTTACAACACCTTGACAACTGATTATATCGTTTGATAAATTACTCAATTGAATTAAAGTTATCATCAATTCCAACAATGGCTGATTTCGCTTCTCAATTTCAATCAACCTTAAAAGGTTTAGACTCCGTAAGTGCCTTTTGATTATCACAGCCCTTTGGAATATTGCTGAAATTAGATAAAGGATGAAGGAATAACTAACAATTAAAAATTAGAAATTCGCTGGTAACTCAATCTTGACCCAATTTGAAAAAGTTTCAGGCTTACCAAAATCTTATGGTATTTTAGGTTCAGGTGTTTTCTACTTTTTGTTAATCTTTTTAAACATTGGTGGTATTGGTCAATTATTATCAAACATTGCTGGGTTTGTTATTCCAGGTTATTATTCATTACTTGCTTTACAAACTGCTACATCAAAAGATGATACCGAATTATTAACATACTGGGTTGTCTTTGCCTTTTTAAACGTTATTGAATTCTGGTCAAAAGCTATTTTATACTGGATTCCATTCTATTGGTTTATCAAAACCGTCTTTTTATTATATTTAGCATTACCACAATTCGGTGGTGCTCAAATTGTTTACAATGTTGTTATCAAACCAATTGCTGAACAATACATCACTGGTAAACCATCTGCTGCTAACAAATTCGCCAATGCCGTTGATGATGCTGCTGAAGGTGTTGCTTCTGGTGCTTCAAGACATTAGGTTTCTTGACCCTATTCATTCATTTCTTGCTACAGAATCATGAGAAATCTATGTATAAAAAACTATGATATTCAAATATGTTTTGTTGCAAACAATATTATTTTTTCTTTATATATATCCTTTACTTTGTAGTTAAATAGTTTGTTTTAATTTACCAAAATCAAATTGTTCAGTGAATTTCTCACCATTTTTAACATATTCAAATTTAATTCTTAACTTTATTTTGGAATTTGGTGTACCAACAATCTTTAAATCTTGAGTAACTGTGGCAAAAGGTTGAATTGTATGACTTGAAATTGATGACATTGTTAATTTTTGAGTTTTTGGAACTGCAATCAATAATTGTAAATCAGAAATTTCTGAAGTTGATAAATTTCCAAGTTGTGTTTCAATAACTGCTTGTCCTGAACCTATTTGTTTTGGTAAGAAAGATACTTTAACTTTATCTGATTTATGTGCTTCAATTGCATTACTCTGTGGTGATTGTTGAATTGGTTGTTGTGGTGAATCAAATAGACCCAAAATATCATTATTATTTGATTTGGATTGTGATGTTGCAGGTGTATTATTACTGAAAATATCATTCAATAAATCGGATTCATTCAAATTTGATTGTGGTTGGGAAGGTGATGGACCATCATCCATCAAATCTAATAATAAGTCTTCAGTCTTTGTTGAACCTTTACGGGCAGATGTGTTGGAGTTTGCACTAGCAGCAGCAGCAGGTAATGGTTTAGAGATTCTATTGGTTAATGTGATTGTATCTTTTGCCTTGATTGGAGGTGGTGGCATTCTATCTAATAAACCTTGTTTAATACTATCAGGCTCATTAAAAATGACACTATAACTAATAGCTTTGATTTGAATGTTTAAATCAATGGCTTTTGTTTTAGATTCAATAAAAGCTCTCAATTGGCTCTTTGCAGCACCACCAACTTTACTTGATAATTTTAATGAAGATGTCAAGATATATGAAATCAATGTAGGGTTATCATTTTTCAAGTTTGCCAAATTCAATAAATAATCAACTAAAACATCATCTGTTACTTTTTTATCATCAGATAAGTTTGTTTTCAATAATAAATCACCATATTCACCAACTAACCAAGTCACAATTAAATTTAACCCATTTTGACTATCATCATCATAACCAACTTTGAATAATTTATTGACGGTATAAGTCTTTAATTCATCATTATTTGGAATATTGATAACTAAAGCCAAGATTTGTGAAGTTATACTATTTGTCATAAACCCTCCACTCGATTTAACTAATCTTGTTAAAGTATCAAATTTCCATTTTTCATTTGGAATTAATTCTTTTCTTTCCAAAATATTTGTAACGTTTGTTGTAATATAAGTTTTCAATTCTTTATCATTATTGACAGGATCATCCAAGAAATTTAAAATTTCTTTCAACAAAATTCTAATATTTGAGCTATCTAAAATTGCAAAAGATAACTCTAAAGCTCTTCTCTTGATAGAAACATCTAAGTCTGATAAACAAGCAACAATAGTAGCACGATGTCTTTGAACAGCCAATGGTTCAATTTCCACCACTGAAAGTAAAGTGTTTAATGCAATGTATCTATTGTTATTTTCTCTTTTAGCACCTAATAAATCACCTAAAGTATTTATACCCAAAACTTTCAAAGCTGGATCTAAATTTTGAATACTGAAAATAGTTTTAACAGTTTCATGAACAACTGCAGCACCTGCATTTCTTGCAAAGTCATTATAAGAAAAAACAGCTGTTAAAATATCATTTAAATCTTCATTATATTTAGCAGTATAAGAGTATTGCTCTTCATCAGTGAAAAATAATCTTAGAGTTCTAATCAATGTAATTTGTAAAAATGGATCATGAATGCTCACTAAATCATAATCTTGACTCAAATTACTATTTAATAAAGTTTTCAACATTTCAATGATTTTTGGAATTTTATCTAATAACGGTTCTCTCGATTCTGGTGAAACTTCATAAAGACTTCTAATTAATTTCATAGTACCGATAGTAACACCATGATCATGACTAGCAAGTAATTGATCAATTTTATCAGCAAATATTTCACTTAGATCAGGATCTTTCTCCACAATTTTGGAGGCCACAATTGCAGCTTTTTTCCTCAAATAGTTGTTATTACAACTAATGATTTTTTCGACATCTGTATATAAATCTCTAGCCAATTCTGGAGATGCAATATTCCCTAAAGTGGCCAATGCCAATGAAACAACAAATTGATTTGGATGATTCAAATCATTGTTTAAGGAATTGGTCAACAATGTTAAAACTTCTTGATTTTCATCCAATATCAACATGGTGGCTAAATAACCTAATCTTTTATCAATGAAATTTGGAGATGCCAACAATTTTATACATTCAATCTGACCAAAATGGGTCTTTTCACCAAGGATGTATAGATACAACAACTTTTGAATGTTGATGCGACGAACTTGATGAGTTATAGCAGTATCTTTGAAAGAAGTTCTAATCAGGGCTGATTCTCTCTTGATGATGGATCTCTCGTCGGCAATGGTCTTTGAGGACCTAACCGACTTGATGAAGGACTTGAGCGAGGTGGTCATAGTCAAGTAGCACTAGCACCAGCAATTGATGATCTTTTAAGAGCACAATCAGCTTTTTTGAATTGAAATCTGTTGTGGTTTACACGTTGTTTTGATAGATTTGAAGCTTCTTTTTTGTTTTGGTGTTCAAAATTCAGAAATAGTTTTTGCCAGGGCAACACAATTTTTAAATTTGAAGTGTTTTTTTTCTTTCTAAAAAAATGAATTGAATTGAGCTTTTAAAAGTAAACAAAAGTAAACAAAAGCGTGGTTTTGAGTGGAAAGCTCTTTGTTCATTGGTGGTGACTTATTGAGCTTATTAGCTGTTGTATATCGAATTCAGAAAAGAAAGAAAGCACTGGCTGAGGAACAAACGGTTGTTGATCATGGTATCCTACGCAGACAATCCAAATTATCTATTCATTGAACCCTTCTTGAAATGGGCTCAGGAGCTGTATCAGCACAACACTGGGCTGCGCATCTACAAAAGATTGACAAACAATTCCAGAACAGGCTCTTATTGTGTGTTGACAAATAACGGCAAGAAAAAGACCGAAGACCCAATCACAGTTTATTTGAAAATTGTTAGAATAGGACTGGAAACCGCTTCTTTTGATCTTTATGATACAGTGGCAAAGAAGCACATTTATTTCGAAGCTAGCAATGATAATTTTGATTTCAACCATAGAGCTATTGATGATGAATTGATTAAAAAAGTTAGAAGCTATAGAGAGGCTCCATATGATCATTCTTCCATATTGGAGAGCTCAATAAGTGCAACTTCATCACCAGCTCCATCTTCTCAATCACCTGTTATGTCTCCATCCACAGCGCCAACTGAAGCGCCTCCTACTTCATCATCGTCCTCATCAAATGGCGGAGCAAGCAAACTTTCAAGAGAGATTGTTCCTCAAGATGAAAGTGAAGTTACATTATTGAAAAAAGAATTGGAAAGAACCACATGTGAACTGTTTATTTACAAGCTTGAAAGAGATGCTTTATTGAGAAAGTTAACCCAACCTACAAAAAATACATTCAAAATAACAGATTATAATGTTATAAGGCATTTAACACGCTCATTAGGCATAAGAACATATTCAGTGGAACAAACTGTGTCAAAGAAGAAATTTACTTTGAAAGAATATATTTTCGATGGCTATTCATCTGATCATTTAAAACGTGCAGTGCAACTGGAATTTGTACTACTGACTGAATTAAATGCGTTACCAGAGAAATCCAAACATATAAATTATTTATTGGAAAAGAGTGAAGATCTGACTATAATTAGACATTCTCATTATTTCTTATCAGAACCAGCTATATTGAATCTAGAGGAATTTTCAATGAACTATATGAAGAAAGATAAATCATTATCTACAGTCATTATTACACAAATATTGGAGGGTCTTTCATTTTTGGATACTAAATGTGGAAGAATCCATGGTAATATTGATGCAAGCTCTGTTGTTATTGATTCCACCTGGACTGTTAAATTGACAAGTTTTGGTCTTTCACATCCACTTAACACCAATGTGGATCCATTGAGATTGTTGAATGGTGAAAATGATTTATTAATTAAGCATCCATATATATTTGAGTTAGTTGAAGAGAAAAGACCAATAACAATCAAATATGCCATAGATAGATGGAGTCTTGGATGTTTATTTTACAAATTACTATTTGATTCTGATCTTTTCTTGACATCACCAAGTTATAAAACACACCCAGCAGTTATTGTGAGGTTAGTTGAACGTCCATATGGTAAAATAGTGTCAGCATTCCTCAATGACTACATGAATAATTTTGCACCTGGACAATTGTTGGAGGTTGATTTCTTCAAGAGATATCGTAATCAAAACATTGGTGCTTATATTCATCAACAACAGCAACAACAGCAACCACAACAGCAACCACAACCACAGATGCAAACTCAGGCATCAATACCACAACAGCAATGAAACTGGATGCCAACATGCCAATAAAACAGCTAATAAAATACAAGTTAATTAATGATTTAATCTTATGTAATTTTCGCTATCATGCTTACCAATCACGTGCCCCAAACCGAACCAAGAAATTTTCGCGACCAGGCGATGACAATAAAAAAAATTGCCCCAGAAATTAAAAAAAAGATACGAAGCCAAAAGGTTTAAAAACTAGCAGTTTGACAGATAAGTCCCATATCATCAATTCGTTAAAGTATCAATCAATAGGCCTAAAAGTAACGCCCAAGGATCAAGAAATGTTCAGCTTGCCCTTTAGAAGATCGAGAAGAAAGTCAGAACCTTCAGCAGCCCAAGATGCTACTTCACTTGAGAGTAATAACAATAATTCCTTATCTAGGATCAACTCTATAACAAGCACAATGAGTAATAGAAGCTCTAAAAGGAATAGACTTGGTAGAAGAAAATCTCATTCACATATTCTTTCCAAAAGGTTATCATTCTTCAATAATAATTCAAGTGATGATTTGAATTCCATAGCTACATCAAACAATTCAGATTATGAAACGTTGGAGTTGACAAGATTTAAATCATTAAATTATGATAAATTTAATAGAGAGTTGTTACAATATTTAAAATTCCACGGATTAAGTGCACCAAGGATACTTGATGATTCAGATTTTATAAGGATTTCAATGAGTTCTTCTGGTGAGAATGTTTTCTTACCAAGTATTGTTAATTTTAATGAAGATGATGTCGAGAACCTTGATTTGAACAATGATAATGGTAATAATGAAGCTGCTGGGAATAACTCCAGAGGTGCTGCTGATGAAGATGCCAATGGGGACAATGGTCCAACTACATTACAAGAGGAGACACCTAGACGTACACCACATGAAGAAGACATTGGCGAGCCAGTTAGTCATACATTTGCAATAATAATCTCATTAACCAAACCAACTTCAATATCCACGATAACTACAAAATTACAATCCACTACAAAGATTTTATGGCCCGAGGGTATTCCAGGTGAGCGTTCTACAAAATCTCAAAGTTTTGAAATGGGTCAATTATCATGGGATTTAAACCTGAGTAATTATAATTATTACATTCCATTCAATGCAGAATCTGAAGAAAGTGCGATTGATGATGAAGGTAGTTATAGTGATTTAGACTCTTTTGATACGGGGAAATTCATCACTGAGAATCGTATCCATCCTAAAAAATTTCAAGAAAGATCAGTTGATCAAATCACAAGAGGTCCTTTAAACAGTTTTAAAAAAGATAATGA
This sequence comes from Hansenula anomala, assembly GCF_001661255.1. Lineage (NCBI taxonomy): Eukaryota > Fungi > Ascomycota > Saccharomycetes > Phaffomycetales > Wickerhamomycetaceae > Hansenula > Hansenula anomala. The sequence goes on from NW_017567113.1 coordinate 1,573,592, forward strand.
TCCTTTCATAATCGGGAACTTGAACAGTTCTGGCTCAGTTTATTATCCACCTGGTGATTATATTTTCAGATTACCTGTTTTGTTCCCACCTTTGATTTCAGAATCTTTGATTACCCAAAATTCGTCAGTGAATTATAGTTTACGTACTATAGTGGCACAGAAAAACAAACTTTATAATCTTGGGGAACATGGGTTTAATGTTATTAGAGCACCACCTTCAAATGCCGTTTCCACAGCTGATAAACCTGTTTATGTTAATAAAGTATGGAATGATGCCCTAAGTTATGAAATATCGTTTCCTAAAAAATATGTTACAATTGGAGCAAATATTCCAATAAAGATGAAATTTGCTCCTTTGATTAAAGATATTTCTATAAGAAGAATTAGAGTTAATGTATTGGAAAAAGCTACATATTGTTCTAAGGATTTAAAATATGAGTATGATGAGGCAACTTTAGTGAAGAATGAAGGAATGCGAAAGACAAGTGTTAATGAAAAAGTTTTACCTTTGTTAGAAATTCGTACAAGATCAAGAACTGAGTTGGCTCTTAAGGAAGAGATTGTTAGGGATTTACTGAGAGATGATAATCTACTCTCAAGTTGTTATAAGGCAGAAGCTGCTACAAGAGATGATGTGGAAATTATTGGTCAGTTACAAATTCAATCATATTTACCATTCATTAAACCAAACAAGTATAATAAAGAATTACAAACGAAAAATCATACATTAATGTCTACAATTTTCAATTCTGATAAGCATAAGGCTCAAATTAATAAAAATTTAACAACAAAGATTATTAACCAAGGATTTAAAGTTGATACATCAACTTATTATAATGATTTTGGTGAAGGTGTTTATCCAGATTCTGAAAATAATAAATTCATTCAAGTGAGTCATAAATTACAAATTGCAATCAGATTATCTAAGAAAGATGATACTGGTAAATTACATCATTATGAAGTTATGATTGATACACCAATTTTCTTCTTAAACAGTGCATGTGTTCCTGCAAATGTTGAACTTCCAGCATATAATGATGTGACACCAAGATCAAATTCAGATATCAATGGTGATGATGCACCTCAGGCATTTTATGGATATCATGATCAATTACCAACATTTGAAGAAGCCATATCACCAATGAATTCACCATCATTAATCCCATATCAAGGTTCTGGTGAGGAAACTATAAATGTATTGTCAAGAACTTCTACAATAGGATCAGGACCCATACAATCAATTAATTGGAATTATGACAATATAGATCAAGTTGTCACGGGGACATCAGAATTAACAATGGATAATAATAATCAAACAACAATACCAAGAAGACGTTCAGCTGCTGCTAATGATATCATCAACAATTTGAAAAGAACAGGTACACGTAATTCAAGTGTTTATAATAGTAATAGATCTACAGAAAGTGCAAATGTGATACCAGATCGTGAAGATGAGGTTGAGGAAGAGGATGATATACCACCACCACCTAAATATACTGAATCGGTCCCATTATTGAGTGATAATGCTTCAACTTCATCATCAGATATTGAATCATTGTCTAGTGTGGATGATCATGATGATGATTCCCTAAACCAGTTACATAATGAGAGTACGGACTTGACAGATCAGTTTACTCGGTCAATTTATGATCAATGAATGTTGTGTATGACTTTGTACTGATGTAGACAGTCAACGGACCGAGTATCGTGTTTCCTAATAAGCCATTTATTAACCGCATAGAGCCTAGACGTTATGAGATCGATGTCTAAGGTACGTAATTTAAAGAGTTGGAACCCTGTTGATGGCAAATTAGATCATTGTATGGCTACGTCGGGTGGGTTTAAAAGTCACCTTTACACTATTACCGTTAGTAAACGTAAAGAAAACGCTCAACATAGTCATCTTATAACAATTTGAAGGGATTGATCATGGGTATATATATTCAATAGCATAGCCTGCTTTTGTCAAAATCATTTGAGGCGTGAACAATTCAAACATGTATTTCATAAACAACTACACGTTAATAATCCTAGCATTAATATTCCCACCAATACCAGTCATCATCACAAAGGGCATAAGAAAAGATCATTCACTACTGCTAAACCTACTCTGGCATTTCATAGGATACATACCTGCTGTGATACACTCCATATTTGTGATTGCACAATGTGAATATGGTGGGTTTGTCAGTAAACCAAGTGATTGGAAATACATCAAGTTGAATAGTCCGAGTTATCCATTGATGGAAATGGGAAGAGCATTTGTGGCCATTGAACGTACAGAGAGTGGTGAATCTGACGATTCAGTTGATTCCACATCCTGTGTCCAGCTAGACAATAGCCCAATGTCACTAAAAGATGATGATACTCTGGTTTAATTAAATCATGGAAATCACCGTTATCAACATTTTAATTTCTTTGTTCAAAGCTCAAATTTTGACACATTTTATTTAGTCGGATAAAGCCGCCGTTTGTGTGGCCCCTTCCATGAAAACAGTCATTTTTTTTAGGAGCAGTTTTTTTTTAACTTTTGCCTTAAATTTGGCCACTTTGAACAATAAATCAATAATCGATTATAAAGAGAATAGAGAGAGAGAATAGTTATGTGTGATTGTATCTTGGTGTTGTTAGCGTTAGTGTTCCCACCATTCCCAGTCTGGGTCAAATGTGGGCTTTGTTCAGCTGAGTCATTAATCAGTATTGCTCTGAGTATATTGGGATATATACCAGGTGTGATATATGCTCTTTATGTGATAGCCAAATACCCTATACGTTATGTGGTTATAGATGAGGAAGCCCAAGTGTATAGATGTCACCCATCTCATCACAGAGTGCAACAAGGTCCTCCAAGGGTTATCATCAGAGAAAGAGTTGGTACTCCAAGTTCAGAACAAATCATATCAAATTCTAATAATCAATTTTATGGATCAACTAGTAATGATAATCCTCCTGATTATGAAGAAGTGTTGCAACAACAGCAACATCAACAGCAACAACATCCACCTAGAGGGAAATAAACCACACTTGAATACCTTGGTCCTAAGGGCCGAGGAACAACTCATATCAGTTCATGATACCCAGTGTCATTCGTTTTGATTGGTTTCTTTTTCTATTTATTTTTGTTTTTATTACCAAAGGAGTTTTATATGGTTACACTGTGAGCGGGTGTGTTTTTTATGATCTAACTAGATTAAATTAGAAATGGTTGCATCAAAAGGTGGTTGATTTTTAATGAATGAATGATTTCTACAAATTACATTTTCATCAGTAGCATTTCATTAATCTCGTTATACATAACCCATAATTTCAATTTGTCCTTATTCTCTTATTATCAGTCCAGCTTGACGCCAAAGTACTCGGTATATTGTCTTTTTCAATGAGAAATATTTCATTTGGTGAAGGACGATTTCCTAAACGAACACCACATAATAATGTTTTATAACCGTCTTCAATTTTATAAATTCTTAAGGAGGAATCAACATAACTTGTTATAAATGTCAATACCCCTTCAGTTTCTCTCAACTCTGGTAAAGCAGATCTTAGCTTTATATAACTCATTGAAGATAGGGCACCTGTCTTCATTTGAAATTTGTTTATAATTTTTTGATTATCAATATCAAATAGAGTAACATTATCAAATGAATCCGCAATGAATAATGTGTTTTCAGAGATTAGCTTTAAATGTTTGATTGGATTTTCACCAATTTCAATTTCATCAATTGGTAATCTCGATACTTCAGTATTGAAAAATAAAAGCTTTCCAAACCTTGTTGCAGCTATAAATTTAACTTCGGCACCATCTTCTTTCACTATAACAACATCTTGGATCCATATTGATTCTCTTTCTTTATTAATATATGGTTGATATAATTTATCCAATTTCTTAGGAGTTTTCGATTTCCAAATTGTTAAATGAGAATCAACATCCACTATAGTAATCTCTCTATCTTTACCACCTATTATAACTAGAGAATCTTGAGATGCTGGTAAAACTTTGAAAAAACTTATTGGTCCTTGTAATCCAAAAGACATTGAGAAATCATTGAAGCAAGAATTGATCAATGAATTGATATTGAGGAAATAACAATAGCCCAGCCCAGTGGATGCTCTGAATTCACCATGCACCACATCCAAAGATATAAAGAAGTCTGAATCATCTTGATTTGTCATTAATTGTTTTGTGGAGATACATTTAAAATTCCTATCAATATCAAAGATCTGGACAGTTAACCCCTTTCTCCCAACCAATAAATATCTTGTACCGTCTTTAACAAACTCGCAAAACTGCTGAACATAATGCTGTTTGCCCATACATCCAAAAAGAGCCTTCTTTACAAACACCAATTCTTCACTCAGTTCATAAACTGTACACCAGAGTTAGTTTCACTCCCTTTCCAATTCCTCCAAATCACTCACCTGCAATTCCACCAGATGCCAAATCAGACACTAGTATTCTCATCTTTCTTCAACTTCCTGCTTTTATTATCTGATTCTTTATTGTTCATGAAATGGCATCAAAATGTATTGTTCCATGGTGTAAACAAAACCAAAATACCCAAATTTACCCTGAACTCACCGAGAGCGTATAAGTTTCTTCCTAACTCCAACGGGTTTAACACATTTATATATTCAGTTCTATGCCAAAGAAATGCCCAGGATCTCGATACGACAATTCCATAAAAGTGTCAAGAGAGTATGTTAAACTTATAGCCTTTTTATCAGAGAAGTGACTAACAAATCAGATGATTAATTGGAATGAATCTGAAGTTTTAATAGATAGAAAATCAAAATTTCAAGGTCGTGCTACAATAATTAAGCCTGGCCAGGATATAAACAAACTATTGGAGGACTTAGTGGCCAATGACAAATCATTGCAAAAGGCTAGTCACAAGACAATGCATGCTTGGAGAACAGGTACTGAGGATGTAAAACTGGGTAAAATTAATCCAACTAATCAAGGTATGAGTGATTGTGGTGAGAGTGGTGCTGGTGTTCGAATTATGACATTGTTGGAGAGGTCTCATTTGATAAATGTTTTGGTTGTGGTGACTAGATGGTATGGTGGTACTGCGTTAGGGCCTGCGAGATTTAGACATATTACTACTGTAGCTGTGGAAAGTTTGAGGAATGGTGGATTTTTGAAAGTTGAAGGTGATGATCATGAAAAGACTACAAAGAAGAAGTCTAAAAAGAAGAAGTGAAGGGGATTATTAAAATACTGTCATTGTTGGTATTATAGATTTCTTGCGGAAATTGAACCTTGTTAATGGTGTGATTTCATATCCATGCGGTGTTGATGAGATCCTGTATGTCTTTATTGATCCTGTTCCTCCAATGAATAAGATATAATCATCATCACCATCGTGAACTAATTCCATTGAAGCCATTGGACCAGTTTCTATAGTGCCCTGCCATGTTTGAAGTATCTTGAAGCTTTTTATCTCTATCAAATGAACATTACCAAAAGAGTCCAATGTCAAGATATTATGATCACCAATTTCAAACATTTTATTGACAGTTATTTCCAATACAGATAATGGACACATTGAAATAGTTGTATCAAACAACATCAATTTCCCAAACTTACTAGCAAGAACCAATTTTATCTTTCTTGGTGAAGTTGGATCTGAACCAACAATCATTAAATCCTGGACCCATTTTGTCTGATCATCTCCATCATCAAGGTATAAGTCCTCCAACAGACTAGTATGTTTAGATTTCCAAAGATGTGTCAGGGCGTAAAAATCATTGATTTCCACTTCATGATCTTTCCCACCTGATATACTGACCCATTTATGGAATGGGTGAAGTTTTAAACATGTAACAGGTGAACTGACTGATAATGAAAGATAGTTTAATGTTTGGAAATCACCAACATGATTTCTATTCAAGATTGGACAAACATTTTGTATGACAACTTTGCCCAAACATGAACATGAATGGATGCAATCATCTCTATAGATCAAGGAAACGAAATGGTCCTCGGTGTCTCCATAAAGATATAGATTATTACCATAGACAAACGCTAGAGTGATGCCATCATCAGTGACTTTGTAGATTTGGATAGATCCACCTCTTCTGGCACACGCGATATACTGTTCATCAAGATGTAGGAACGAGGTGATTTGTTGAATATACAAGTCTCTGCCTCTTTTATCTAATTGGATTGACTTTCTGAGCTTCATATCTGGTGAAATATCAAGAACTGAATGTGTCAGTATGATTAAACAGATACAATTCAGATAAACTCACTTCTCAAACTTCCATCTTGAACCAATGAAGCGGCTATCTTCATTTCTGAAGGAATGGTAATATATTTAGTAGCCTTACAAGTCGTTTCCTAGTTTCCCATACTTTGTTTATTTATATTTCAAGATTCTACTTTTTTAAGCACAATAAAGGTTATGGCACTGTGTCCCATAACAATTTTAATAACCTCTAAATTTGTATTATGTCAATAAATTATATATATTTGTATGGGTTCAAGATCAACTTTGGATCATACAATTTCTTTAAATCCTTCATCAATTCAATCTCTAATTCACTCTTGGAGTATCCAATATAATTCTTTTTTTGGAATCCTAACCCATGTTCAGCAGAAATTGAACCTTTTTTAGATGAAACCCATTCATAAACAAATGGCTCTAAGACTTTTTCAACATCTTTAGTATATCTTCTAACAGCAACGTTCAAGTGTAAATTACCATCACCAACATGTCCGTATCCAATAGCATCAATGACTGGGAATTCTTCAGTTTCACCTAATAATTTATGTTCGATTAATCTTTCTCTAACAGCGTCAACTAATCCATAAAGATGATCTAATGGCAATGAAACATCATATTTATAAACACCACCACCAATAGTCGAAGCTTCAGGAATTTGTTCTCTCCAATTCCATAAGTTTTTCAATTGAGTTTCATCTTGTGCAATAACACCATCACTAATAATTTCTTGTTCAAAAGCTTGTTCCAAGAATTTTTCCAATTTTTCTTGATCATGTGTAGCATCTGAACCTGAAGTTTCAATTAAAACGTAGAAAGGATGTTCATCTTCTAAAGGATGTGTAGTTTTCAAATGTTCTTTTGCTAAAACTTGAGAATTAGAATCCATCAATTCAAAAGCTGACAAGATTTCACCCAATTCACGTTTAGCACTCTTGAAAGTGGTTTTAACAGCTTCATAACTTTCAACACCTAAAAAGGCAACATTAAAACTTTGTGGTCTTGGAGGACACAAGATCGAAACACCAGTAATAACACCTAAAGTACCTTCACTACCAATAAACAATTGTTTTAAATCATAACCAGTATTATCTTTTCTTAGTGCATCTAATGATGAAAGGACACGACCATCTGGTAATACAACTTCTAAACCTAAAACTGAACCATGTAATGAACCATAACGTAATAGACGTAATCCACCAGCATTAGTTGCCACAACACCACCAACATGACAAGAACCTTTAGCACCAAGATCCAATGGGAAGATATAACCGTGTTCAGCCAAGTATTGATCAGCAATTTCTAAAACAACACCGGCATCAGCTTTCAAGATACCTGAAGTTTTATCAAATGATCTAATTGAATTTAAATTTGAAACGTTTAATACAATTTCATCAAACACTGGGATGGATCCACCAACAAGACCGGTATTACCACCTTGTGGCACTATAGCCAAACTATGTTCATTTGCATATTTCAAAATTTGAGAAACTTGTTCAGTTGTTTTAGGTTTTAATGTTAATTTTGATTGACCTCTATATTTTCTCATCCAATCTTCATTATAAAATAATAAATCATCTGAATCTTGGATTATACTTGATTCTGGTAAGATTGATTTGAAAAAATCTAAATCTTGAGATGATAGTTTTTTATATCTTTGATCACGATGAACATTTGGATAAGTTTCACTTGTTAATGGGACAATTTTGGAAGCATAGTTACGGGTCACTATTCTGGAGGATAATGGAGCTGATGATGATTTGACGAGCAAAGAGCGACGTGTTAATGTGCTAAATGATCTTTTCACAGTGGATCTGAGCATCTTGGAGGATTGAAGAATATATGAATTACCGTGTTGGATATGTGGTTAATGGTTGAGTTTGTTTCTATGACCAATTTTTTTTCCAATTTTTCTTTTGGCAGTTTGACTTCTTTTTCTATAGAAATCACACTAGAAAAATGAATGAAGAACACAACTGAAAGGATCCTTTGGCGTATGATCTATAGAGTGGACTATCTCCTCTATTTAGTTAGTAGATGCTCAAGATTATAGTCTTTTTCCTGTTCATTTCCATCCAATTTTGAGCTCATTTGACCAATAAAATATTGAACAATTTCACGTTTTTTTCAACATCGGAAGCATGTATCCACTACAGAAAAAAATATCAAATCTTGTGTATTTCAATACTGAATCAATACCGTGGGCCTTTATTCTTTTGTCTAAATCTTCCTCCTTTGTAGCCTCCTCCAGGACCTCCAGACCGGCTTGGTTCAAGGTATCCTGATCTCGAAGGCCCATTATTATAACCTTGATTGTAACCTTGGTTATACCCTTGATTATAACTCTGGTTATTATAACTCTGATTATATGGTTGGTTATAACTGTCAACTCTACTATACCCACCTTGCTGATAACCATTATTATAGCTTGGATTTCTAGGATAATCTAATGAAGATCTATTAGCTGCAGGTGGTGGTAAGACTCCTGATTTATGAATTGGTCTATTATTAAAATTAGGCGTACTTTGAGCCTTCCGTATTTCTTTCTTGCTTGGTTTATTCTTCTTTTTCGATGGACCTTCATCATCATAGCCATCTGAACCTTTGTTACGTTTAAAAGTATCTTTGATTCTATTGAATAACCCATTTTTCTTCTTTTGATCCTTCTTGGAATCACTTGATATACTATAGTTGTCATTATATCTATCATCTTCATCATAATCATCATCTCTTCTACGTTTCTTATGCAGTGAGAAATATTTATCTCTAAGTTGTTGTGGTAAATTATGACCTGAAAATGCAGATCCATCTAGGTTTGGCACCCTTGAAGTTCTCTCTGATGGACATTCATCACCATAATGACCCTTTTCAGCACAGTTATAACAATATATATTTGTTGGAAGACCCATTTTACGATCTGAATCTTTAGTTGTAAGATAACTTCTCCATATACTTGTACATCTATCACTGAAATGTCTTGTTGATGAACATGTTTGACAATAAACTCTTCTTTGCTTTTGAGTACATTGGTTTTTATAATGGCCCTTCTCTCCACAGTTTGAACATACAATAGATTTTGGACAATGTTGTGAATAATGATCATCAACCATACCACACGCCATACAGACAACAGTTTTACAATTAGCCTTCTTGTGTCCTCTCTGATGACAATTACTACAAACAGGTCCACTCGGAGTATCTGAAGCACCAAAATATCTACCCTCACCTCTCTTTATCTTTGTTAATCCTAGCCTATTATAAAAAAACCTGTCATTTACTTACCAATTCCACCAACTCATCTGCGTTATCATTCACCTCATCGATGGTCAAACTGATTGTCTTTGAGCCTTCACTTGGCTTTACAAAGTCTGTGTCGCCAGCTTCAACGCTAAAAAAAGGGGTCAGTCAAACTTCTGTGACTCACACTCCACAAAATCAACATACACATCCATTTCCACACTTTCAAATCGATTTATGACTCTTCAAATCAAAAACATTTAAATCAACTTCAAATTCACTTTTTTTTAAAAAAGAAAAATAAAAAAAAATCTCATTTTGCAAAACGCATTCGCGACATTCGCGATTTCTTCAAAAAAAATTTTTTTTTGCGTGTACCGAAAAAAACAGGAAAAAAAAGTCCAACGTCAACCAAAAAATCAACAGATTTCTTTGAAAGAGTCATCAAAGTTCAACCAATTGGCATTGTACAAATGGTGGAAGAAGTCGCTAAGAAGATCGAACAGCTCGCTGTTGATGGGGAACAGGCCAAGGTCTCTGCTCCAACTCCGGCTGAACAAAAAGCTCAAAAACCTAAAGGTGAAGGTAAAAAGAAGAAGGATAAATCTGCTGGTGCAGCTTCAAAACAATTATATTTAGATCCTCAACCTGATTTTGTTCAAGAAAGAATTGAATTTTTTGAAAAATTACAAAAAGAATATAATGAATATGTTGAAGCTCAACCTAAATCATCAATTAAAATCACTTTAAAAGATGGTACTATTAAAGAAGGTAAAGCTTGGGAAACTTCACCTTTCCAAATTGCTTCAGAAATTGGTAAATCATTTTTAGAAAGACAATGTATCTCAAAAGTTAATGGTGAATTATGGGATTTAGAACGTCCTTTAGAAGAAGATACTGTTTTAGAATTTTTCGATTTCTCAACTGATGAAGGTAAACGTGTCTTTTGGCATTCATCTGCTCATGTTTTAGGTGAAGCTTGTGAATGTAATTTAGGTGCACACATTTGTCTTGGTCCTCCAACTGATGATGGGTTCTTTTATGAATTTTCAGTTAATGGTGGTGAAGTTTCAGTTTCTCAAGCTGATTTCCCAAATTTAGAAGGTGTTGCTAAAAATGCAATTAAACAAAAGCAAAAATTTGAAAGATTAGTTGTTTCAAAAGAGAATTTGCTAAAGATGTTTCATTATTCCAAGTATAAAACTTATTTAGTTCAAACTAAAGTTCCAGATGGTGGTTCAACAACCATTTATAGAAATGGTCCATTAATTGATTTATGTGTTGGTCCTCATATCCCACATACTGGTCGTATTAAAGCTTTCAAATTGTTGAAAAACTCATCTTGTTACTTTTTAGGTGATGCTACTAATGATTCATTACAAAGAGTTTATGGTGTTTCATTCCCTGATAAAAAATTAATGGATGAACATTTAAAATTCCTTGAAGAAGCTTCCAAAAGAGATCATAGAAAGATTGGTAAAGAACAAGAATTGTATTTTTTCAATGAATTATCCCCAGGTTCTTCATTTTGGTTACCTCATGGTACAAGAATTTATAATGCTTTATTAGATTTAATACGTACTGAATATCGTAAACGTGGTTATGATGAAGTTATTACACCAAATATGTTTAATGTTAAATTATGGGAAACTTCAGGTCATTGGGCTAATTATCAAGAAAATATGTTTTCATTTGATGTGGAAAAGGAACGTTATGCCTTGAAGCCAATGAATTGTCCAGGTCATTGTCTTTTGTTTAAATCTCGTGAACGTTCATATAGAGAATTACCATGGAGAGTTGCAGATTTTGGTGTTTTACATCGTAATGAATTTTCAGGTGCTTTAACTGGGTTAACAAGAGTTAGAAGATTTCAACAAGATGATGCACATATTTTCTGTACTCAAGATCAAATTGAAGATGAAATTCAAAATATTTTTGATTTCTTGAAATATATTTATGGTATTTTTGGATTTGAATTTAAGATGGAATTATCAACAAGACCTGAAAAATATGTTGGTGAGATTGAAACTTGGAATAATGCTGAAGCTAAATTAGAAAGTGCATTGAACAAATGGGGTGGTAATTGGGAATTAAACCCAGGTGATGGTGCTTTCTATGGTCCAAAGATTGATATTATGATTTCTGATGCTTTGAAAAGATGGTTCCAATGTGCCACTATTCAATTAGATTTCCAATTACCAAATAGATTTGATTTGGAATATCGTACTAAAGATGTTGCTTCAGAAGATACCAAAGATATTGATAGACCAGTTATGATTCATAGAGCTATTTTAGGTTCAGTGGAAAGAATGACTGCAATTTTAACTGAACATTTTGCAGGTAAATGGCCATTTTGGTTATCACCAAGACAAATATTGGTTGTTCCAGTTGGTGTTAAATATTTTGATTATGCTCAAAAAGTTTCAAATCAATTGAAGGCCGAAGGTTTCTATGCAGATGTTGATGTTAGTGGTAATACTTTACAAAAGAAAGTTAGAACTGGTCAATTACAAAAATATAATTTCATTTTCATTGTTGGTGAACAAGAAGAACTTTCTAACTCTGTTAATATCAGAAATCGTGATATTGCTGAATTACAAAATAAGAATGAAATGGTTTCATTAGATACTGTTATTTCTCAATTGAAAGCATTAAAAGATGAAAAGAGAAATGACAATGCTTTATGAAGGCGTATATTTTGTTGTTTTGAATATAATAAATAGTATTAATTGAATATGATTGCTATGTATAAGATATTTCACCATTTGTTTGATTTCTCTTCTTCTTCACCGATATGTCTCTCATTTTCTAATAATTTTTCGAACTCATTTTCTTGCTCATCAAATGATTTTGTTTGTTCAGGTTTATAAACATTTGTAGTGAATGGATTAACTGGTTTCTCCTGTGTGGTAGTGTTGCTTTGCTGTTGTCTAACTTTATTCCATGCACTACCACCGCCACTTGTACCACTCTCTTTCATACCATTTTGTAATCTGATTTTATCCCATGAAGAAATATTACTTGTCCCTTCAATTTCACCTTCTTCCTTCACAGCTTCTTCTTGATCCTGTTTATTTTTCTTACCCTGTTGCATATCAAATCTAGGACCACTATACAACCCCATTGGATCTCTATTTTGCATCAATTTTCTATCTCTTTGCTTTGCAGCTTCCAAGGATCTTGGATCCTTCATTATATGTTCCGGATGATCAGCAGTTAATCTATAATACATCATCCATTTAACAGCCTCTGAAGGTTTCAAGATCTTGGCAACTTGATAACATTTTGAATTTGTATCTTGTAATGAATCAACTTGCCAATTGTATGAATATTTACTTGCAATTGGTGCACCAATAATCATACCTGCAAATCCCAACAAGAATGCACGACCAACATTCGTGCCCTTTCTTGAACCGGTTTTCAATTTTTGTCTATAAAAGGGGATAGAAGCCACAGCAAAGAAGGCACCCCAACCAAACACTAGTGTTGAATATGTAACTTTTGTATATAATTTGCCTAATAATTCACGATCATTTCTGTCTAATTGTTGATCAGCTTCATAGAATTTAACAGCCAAGTCCATGGCCTTTTGAGTGGCTGGGTCATAGACCTTATCTGTATTCAATTCTTCACTGGACATTGTGTTTCAATTGGGTTAGTTAAATGAAAATTGTAAAGAGATTTGATACTTTATGTCAAAATCTGATCATAAATTCGTAACCCTCGTAATTGGGAACGGCGGGCTTTGATGTCACGTTTACCCTCGAATATCGATTTCTCAAAATGTTGAAATCAGAACACGATTCAAGATTCAACAACAACAACAACAACAAATTTCATTAATCAAACATCAACAAAATGGATCACGACGGTGAGTAGCTGATCAATGATTTATTGGCTTTCATAATAACTAATCTCAATGTCAGAACTCTTCACTTTACGCCAACAATTCTTCACAGCACAATATGATAAAGTTGGTTCAATTGAACCAGAATCATATTTTGAAGAATCAAGAGAAATCGCTAGAGAGTATAAACTAAGGTCATTATTGGCACTAGGTAAATATGATCAAGTTTTGGATGCAGTTTCAGGTGGTAATGATGAATTTTCCAAGACTTTTACATTATATACAAATTTCTTAAAAGGGGAAGATGTTTCAAAAGATTTTGATTTATTAGTTTCATCAAGTTATCATAGTTGGATTGTTCAAATATTGGGATCTTTTTATTTGGTTCAAAATGAACGTTTCGATGAGGCTATTACATTATTGCAACGTCATGAAAATTCATTAGAATGTGTATTGTTGTTGACACAATTATATATTCATCAAAATAAATTGGACTTGGCTAAAAAAGAGGTTTCTCAAGCTTCTGAATATGCCCAGGATAGTATTATTTTCAATTTAGCTGAAGCATATCTAAACAGTGTTGAAAATGGTGAATCATTAAGAGGTGCATTATATTTTTTCGAAGAATTAAGTCATACAAATCCATCATATAGATCATTGATTGGTCAATTGGTTTTAAATTTACAATTGCATCAATTCCCAGAAGCTGAGGAAATTTTCAGACAATTGGATGAATTAGAAGGTGTTAATGATGATGTTTTAGCTAATCAAGTTTCATATGCAAGTATTATTGGAGATGAAGAATTAGTTGAAAAGAAAAGACAAGAATTACAAAAATCAAATCCAAACCATCCAACAATTGTTGATTATAATGAAAAAAATGAATTATTTGATAGTATAGTTGCCAAATATTCAGAACAAATAGTTAACTAAGTTCAGCCTTTTATCTATTCTAAAGCGTAGACATAATATTCAACAGCTAGTTTACCAGATTCACTTCTGGTAAATCTACCTTTCCCAATTAAATTCTTACCTTGGATCCAAGATTCTTCTTTATTTGACTCATCTAACGTGACAATTGGATGATTTGTAACATAAGACTTAGTGAAACCTGAGTCATTTGATTTTTTAAGAACAACATCAACAACTTGTTCACCTTGAATAACAACACCAGAATAAGCAAAATGGATACCACCACCGTTTTTCTTGGATTTTAAATACAATTGACAGTCTAAATTGGTTATAGTACCATCTCTACCAGCTTTAGTAGTTAAATTGTCAATACCAAACTCGACTTCAGTATCAAATGGGTATTTTGGGTCTAAAGTTTTGGTATAACCACCATTAAGTTTAACTAGAGTTAAAGAACCTTGTGCATTTTTATAAATTGGTTGAGGTTCATCAGCATCAACGTGTAAGAAGAATGCTGGTTTCAAAGAGGCGATTGAGGAAGGGTCAGACATGATTGATATAGTTAAAAGAAGGTGGGTTTGTTAAAAATATCGAGAACTGACTCCTTCTTTTATACTCGTTTGATGAAGGGCTTAAAAATATCGTGGTGGACTTAGCTGACTAAGCCTTGGAGGTTGGTGGGTTTAAAATCGGTTAAATCAATTGAAATTTAGTTGAATATTACTTTATTTGGTAATTGTTGAGAGAGAATAAAGTGCTCTTTCTTAATTATTTAATTGGTTATTGGTTATTGGTTAATTGTCAATTGTTATTCGTCATGTCTTTCAGGTCAACAACTCCAGCCAACAACATCCACAATGCCCAACAGCCTGAAGTGATCACGATAGACGACAGCCAGGAACAACAAATGGCGGAAGCTTATACCCATGACTCATCCTCGTTGCAATATCAAGAGGTCAACTACTCTCAACAGGCCAGGAATCAACGGTATCTAAACACTTTGGAGAACCAGGATCATTTGATATTACACGCGTTGTTCAGAAAAGATGTCAAGTTGAATATAGGGAATAATAATAACAATGAGTCTAATAACAATAACAACACCATCAATATGAAAACTATAGGGTCTAGTTATGACAAAGGCTACTCTTTGGCACGAGCTAAACATGATATTCTGAAATCAATGGTTGATAAGAGTTGATACAATAAACTATTAACCCAAGTAACCTAGCAAAACCATGGTAAAGAAGTTTGACCAAATCCGCTAAAGCAACTATATCAGCTAAAACAATATATCAACTAAAATTAACCAAATCACCTTAGATTATCCTCTACTTAATGAATTTATGACTATTTAAATGCTTCAATTCAATTTATTTAAAACCGTACTGATCTATTTACAGAACGCATTCGCGAACCCATAGTATTATCATTTTCAATGATTTTTTTGTAAGGAGAGAAACTTGAACATGAACTTCAACATAATAAAAACCCTCATTGAACTGCCTTATAAAATGCTTTCTTTGAGAAGATCAACTGTTCCATTAAGACAAACCTCTTTCATATCACGCAGACTCCAATCTGCCCTTTCCAAAGAATCAACCTCGACTCCAGATGCCCCTGCAAATGATTCAACTTCATTAAAACAAGCTCCAAATAGAGATTCAACTTGGTCAAGATCCCAAGCTTCAAGATCCCAAGTGTTGAACCATGCGAAATTCGTTCAAAAGGACCTATCCAAGCAACCACAACCTTATGCTGCTATTGACTTGATTGCCAAACAACCTATTCGTTATATCCCTGATAGAATTGCTGTATGTCAAGGTCAAAAACAATTGGGTCAAGGACATCCAAAGATTTATATCAATTTGGATCCTAAAAGACCTGCTACGTGTGGGTATTGTGGGTTAAGATTTGCTCAAGAGGAGTTTAAACAAGAAATTGAAGCTTCTGAGTAAACATCTATTTATTTATTTTATTTATTAGGGTGAACATAACACCCACTTATTTATTCAAATACTATTTATTACTCTTATTAAACTTGTATACTATGCAACCCGGATAACACTCCTAAAATAAAGATAACACAACTTAAATCAAATATAATCAAATTAATCAACTCTTGATATTTAACAACCCATCTAATTTTATCCTTCCAATAAGAAGGTAAAATCATATCAGGAACCATCCCCATTATGTTCAAAATCTTTGAATTGTAATTATAATGTGAATCTTTAATCTTGTTCAAATTCATTGCATATATCCCTGTGAATAAAATTTCAAAACTTGACCAAATTTCAATAAATCCTGAATCAATAGCTTTAATTCTTAGAATTTCAGAGCTAGAACTATGAAACCCTTTAAATTGATAAAACCAGATACTTAACCCCATCATGATAACAAGTCTCAACATCATAAACTTTGCCTTGAATTGATCATTCAAGATTTTATTATATTCACTCAATTTAGTTTCATATTCATAATCTTCATTATTATTATTCTGGCCAGAAGGTGGGAAAATACCAGAATCAGCACCTTGTGTTCCTAATAGTTTCGCAAAGATATCAAATTCAGAACCCTCGCCAATCCCTGCGGTTGTTGGACCATCATGTTGATGCTTTGGAGATGATAACATTTTTTCCAACATTTGTTCAAATTGTTTAGCATCTGAACTTGGATCAAGATCTTTCACTTCGTCAATAGGTTCGAATTTTGAAATATCTTCAATTTCTGGATCTTTATCATCAAAAGATTGTGATATTCTATTTGAAGATGATGATGAAGTTGTTGTGGCAGCAGGTGGTGCTTGTGGTGCTGGTGTTTGTTTTGGAACTTCTGAATAATCACCTGTGATTTTACCTAATCTTGAAGCACCATTCTTGATCTTTGCAGCTCTTCTTTCTCTAAGTCTTTGTCTTTTCTCAGCCTCACTTATTTCAGCCATCTTTAACAAGTACAATTGAGTTAAAAGTGATATTGATTCAATTCTACTCAATTGAATTTGATGTTGGAAAAAAAATAGATTGTTATGGGACACACCATGATAAACTACAGAAAAAACTCTTTAATATTTAAATTTTCATAATATTTAACTATTCTAAATTATATAATTCATTTCTTTAAATCACTTCCAACAATCTCTTCCCATGTCTTTCCCTCTTTTTGCAACTCTTCAGTCAATTCCTTTTTAATCTTGTAAACTAACCCAGGTCCTTTATAAGCAAAACTAGTATACAATTGAACATACTTAGCACCAGCTTTACCAAACTCCAAGACATCAGCACCTGTGGAGATACCACCACATCCAACAAGAATTAAATCACTACCCTGTGTGTATTTAGCTGCTGTTCTTAAGGCTTTTAATGAATATGGTTTCAATGGAGCACCTGATAATCCACCAGTTTGTTCAGTTAATGTGGATGATGATTTCAGTGTTGATGGTCTTTGGATCGTGGTGTTTGACACTATTATACCGTTGATTTTGGATTTCTTAGCAGAGTTGACAATTGATTGGATTTCTGATTCGTTTAAATCAGGTGCAATCTTGACAAGGATTGGAGTTTTAGCTTGAGCATTAATTGATAATTGATCTCTCTTGTTGACAATCTCGGTTAACAAGTTTGTTAATTTGGATTCACCTTGTAAATTTCTTAAGCCTGGAGTGTTTGGTGAAGAAACGTTAATGATTAGGAAATCTGCAAATTCGTTGAAATTTTCAACACCTTTTAAATAATCTTGCACTTCATCACCTGTTTTATTCTTACCAAGGTTGATACCCAAGATTTTACCATCTCTTAGAGAATTATTAACATTAACAACTTGAGGATTCTTTCTGAAAAATTTCTCCAATCTTTCCTTTAATCTAATAACAACATCAACATGACCATTTGAATTGAATCCATATCTATTAATAACAGCATCATCTTTAGGCAATCTGAAAAATCTTGGTTTTGGATTACCAGGTTGAGGTTCAGGAGTTATTGAACCAATCTCCACATAACCAAACCCAACATCAAATAACGGATCAATAATCTCACCATTCTTATCCAACCCAGCTGCAATACCTATTGGATTACTCAATTTCTTACCCAATACTTCGGTTTGTAAAATCTCATCATCTTTATCATTACGTAAAGTTGGTGATATACCCCAACTCATCAAGAATACACCTAATCTATGACCATCTTCAGCATCTGTCAAGTTACGAATCAATGGACAGATGAAGTATTCATGGATTGATGATTTGGAATCAAAACAATAATAAGTGAAAATGGAACCACCAATTAAAGCACCAGAGAATAACAAAGGGTTTGTTAAAAATCCATTTTTTAAAGGTTTGGAATAACTTGAACTGAAACGAGTTGAGGTTGATAGTCTCTTAAAAGATTGAGTGAGTGGGCGAATGAATTGTCTGTTCATTTTGAAAGGGGTCTATTGACACCAATAAAAGATTGGGAAAGAATGGTTTATTTTGTTTTAAAATGGATCTTAAACTTGTTTTATACTCATTGATTTTTCAAACCTCCTCGAGAAAAATTTGTGTTATGGGCCACATTGACATAAGCAGATGGAAGAAAAAAAAATTTTTTGAGATTTGAACAGAATCTGATGACTACACGAATGATTAAAATTAATTCATACAGCCATTAAATTCATAACACTTCTAAAGCTATTTGGTTATTCCCATGATAACTATCCCAAAATGAATCCTTATCAATGATCTCCACATTACAACCTTTTATAATAATTTGTTGAATTTCATCAAGATCTAAAATGTTTTTAGAAAAATCGGTTAATTTCAAATGACCAATGATTTTCAAAGTTCTTAAATTTGGGAAATTATTTTGTTGTAAACAACATGAAGTTGAAACAGCTGATGATATGAAAGATCTTTTAACAATATTTGAAGAATCAATAAGGTTTAAATCATAAGCATCTATATGTTTATTACTCAATTCAAATATTTTAAAAGTATCAAGATTTGGAGCATTTATCTTTTTAATCTTGGAAACATTACAATTCTTGATGATTAAAACTTGTAATTTAGAAAGATTATAATTTTGAATAATTTCTAATCCATCAAAATAAAATTCATTTTCATCCAAGTCTGAATTGTTATCATAATCATCATAATCATCAAAGTTGTCACCATCATCATCATCATCTCTTGATTTGATATAATTGTTACTATGCTGTGAATATATATCTTCTTCTTCATTCATATAATCTTGAAGTTTTAAATAAGTCACATTGGGGAAAGTTGATGGGAATTTTTGTAAATCAAGATAATTCAAGATTTCAAAATAAAATTTTGGTGAACAATAATAAAGATTTAATGATTCTAAAAAAGGATATGAAACATTTGGTGAAATTAATAAATGGTTACAATTACTTTTAACTTGTTTTAAATTTTCAAAAGTTATATCAAACCATGAAACAGGATGAGTTGATGATGGATCAATATGATTATTGAATAATGATTTAAACATTTTGAGATAATTCATATCAATTTCAGCCCCAAGATATTTGATACTAATGATTTTCTTTAATCTAATTAATCTTGCCAATAATTTATGGAACCTCATATATATGGATTCATCTTTGGAAAAGTTATGGATTTCGATCTGATAGAAATGATATTGTTTGAATATTGAATCTAGGGATAATTTATGATTGATTATTGATTGGATTGTGATTACATCAACATCTGAAGTATCCTCATTAACCATAATCTCATCATTATCAGTAATCTTTAGGGTGGATAGTTTTCTAAGCACTGGTATCTGAGAGATGGAGTGGTCTAGAGTCTTGTTGTCCAATTGTCTGACTATTTGTCTTAGCACTTCATTAGGTAAAGAGTCTATCATTGTATTTAACCTTTTGTTGTACTAATTATTCTTCATTATTTGAATTTTGAATCCTTTTCATTTAAAAGAGTTTTGGAATTAATGTAAAGTCACGGGACCAAAAATGTGGGGAAGGAAGAGATTATGTAAGAGATTATGTAAAGTTGAGCTATGTAAGATATTATGTAATCAATTTCCCTTACCCGCAAGTTTAGCCTGTTAAAATTCTGCAATTTTAAGAACATCTCGTCTTTAGCAATATCATTGCATGATCGAAATGAGAATATCAATGGACTTTAGGGAACATGTTTTGTTGTACATTTTTGATCCTACACTGGCTTTATGTTGTTATACTGATTAATTAGAGTGTTGGGTGGAATTGACAAGTATTGTATAATGTGTGTGTTCGACGTTTTGATATGCATTTCAATTATTGAATTAAATGGAATCAGCTATAGGTTTTATAGGAAGGTTGGTTGTGTCGGTCTAAATCTTCAAAATAGTTTTGAAGTTTAGGTCAGCATGATTTGTAAGTTTTGTTCAGATGAGATGTGTGCATTAACTCATTATTTCTCGTCAAAGTGAAATAACGTATAATTTAGACAGTGCAGAACTTCATTGAGCTTTTATTCATTTAGAGCTTCGAATTCTGATGGACTGATCAAAGAATTTGCCAGTTTATAAGAATCTTCATTCACGAGCTCTTCATTTGTCATCTGTTTCCAATAGATGCAATGAAGACGCTTCAGTAAATCACTATAGTTTTCAATCATTACAAACAATACAATTTAACTCCACCATATGGTACTGCATAATATTATTAGTAGACATGAATGAATCCCGAGTATCAAATTAGTTTATGCCTAAGTACTAGTAATATCTGAGAACTGTACATCAATATCGATAGACATATTATAATCAACTGCACCATAAACTATAAACTTATAAGAAATACAACAACATCAATTACCAATACTTCCTAATTCAACATGACCTTATTGAATTCATCAATACCACCCATTTCAATCCCTAGCTATTTGTCTTTGGAATCAACCAAATACTCAGATGATTTATCGGTTTATGCCACACCACCATTTTGGATTTTTCATGATTCGAAAAAAAAAAATTCAAACCTTTCAAGTTTTTTCAACAACACACAAACATTTCAGGAGAGGCTCTATGCACATTATGAATAATGAGGGCGATAGAGGATTACCTTGTCTGATTCCATGTTCAAATAAGTGACTAGTAATAGTTACATTGAGACTTTGCCAGAGGCACAAAGTGCTCATCGCTTTTCACTGCAAATTCGCAGGTTTGCCTCGCTTCAATAAAAGGTGATAGATTACTTTATGTTCATGTTCTTCATTTTGAATCGTATTATAATAATATTTTATGTGTCTTCAAGTACTATTAAAGTGGTGCTTTTAAGGAGTTCATTAGTTAATATTACCAATTATAATACAATTCTCCAAATCAAGAGACTCTTTGAGTTGTCATCTGTTTAAACCATACGGATGCAACAGAGTTGACTTGGTTTGGCTAACTTTTTTTTATTAATTTACAAATCATTGATGTAGATTTAACTACAATATATATCTCAAATTATTTCTCATTCATGATACTTAAAAGAATACCTTTTCAATTGTTTGTGATTTATTATTCATGAATTTAGCATTATCAAGAGCATGAAGTAATAAAGGTTCATGAATGTTTTCACTAATTAAACGACAAAGTTGTGATACTTTTTCTTTATCAACATCTTTAAGCCATAGTTTAGTTAAAAGAATATGTTGTTCCTTCATAATAAAACTTAAACCACAAACTTTATCTTTTAACGCATAAACATCTGGATATTCTTCACCATGAAATTTATCATCTAAAAAGATCCGAAGTAATGACTTCCAATGAGTATAATGACAATCTGAACTTTGCATTGCTAAAATACCTCCATTTTCAAATTCTTTTATATTTCTCTTTGGTTTAATCCCATCTTTGAAAATATGAATATGGAAAGTTTCATTGGATTGTTTGAATGACTTTTTATATTGTAAGATAGTTTCATTAAGTTTCTGATAAAGATATTAGTACTTTGCAACACATTCAAGGTTCAAAAGTATGTACTTACAATCTTTGAACAGATTGGAAACTCTTTTTTCAATCGTCTTTTTTCACTTGTTTTGGCTTGATCATTATCTAAAAATGTAACATTTGAAGCTGAAGTTCCAGGTCTTGAAACATTTGAAATATTTCTATGCCTAGTTAATAAATCTTCCTAGCCAAAGTGATCATTTCGGTATAATTCTCACTTATCACTCCACAAGTTCCACTTATACATCAAATCATAATTCTTTATCTTATCCAATGTCATATCTTTATCCCTTTTGAAATAATCAACTTGATCAGGATATATTGATAGAAATAATCTTGAAGGTGGAACATCATTAATAGGGACTTTATTTTCAATACTAGGATCACTCAATGGTTCAACATCTGAAATATATTGGTTTCTGATGGTATTATAATAAGTTTGCTGTTCATTGATTAATGATGAACCTCTGGTCTCTGTTGATTTGATTGTTTCATGTTCTTCACCAATCGGATCCATATTCAGTTGTTGATCTTCAGCATCTGCAATTGATTTAAGTTGTTCATCAACAGTAGCTCTACCACCACCACCACCACCAAATAAGCCAGCCAATCTTTCTCTGAATCTCAATGGGGATTGTGATCTAAAAGTCCTTGTCTTGGTCTCATCTATTGGATCATCATCAACTTGATAAACTTCATCTTTTGTTGATTCATCTAGGATCAACGGTGAGCTCAATAACTCGATACGTTCCACTTGAGGATCCAATTTGGTCATGATTATTACCTATCAAACCATACTGAAATATGAACCAATACATTTTTTTTTTCCACTGATTCCAATATTCACTTTTTATATAAAAAAGTTCGTGTTTGTATTTTTTTGACACTTTTTGTGCAACTACAAAATCAAATGTTACATAAGCGCTTATATAAACAATCTGACTAAGCGATGAGTTTAAAAAAAAAATTATACCAGTTGAAAATTTCTATGTACATTAAAACAACTTCAAGAGATCATAAACTCAAACTTCTAGAGCTTTCAACATGGGTAAATACACTGGTAAAAACGGTACCATAGAGAGGGAAAACTTGGACAAATTTGAAAGAAACAATGAATCTTTCAAGAAGTCTTCAAAATTCTCAAAAGATAAAAAATTAAAACATGGTTTACGTAAAATTGATGGACAATATAAAGAAGCTGTTAGATCAGCTGCTGCTACTGAAATGTTATTACAAGAAGATGCAGGGTTTTTAGAAGCCGAGGGGATGGAGAAAACTTACAAGTTTAAACAAGATGAAATCAAATCAGCAGTGGATCAAAGTACAGTTAATAAGGCTTTTGATTTGAAACTAAATGAATTTGGTCCATATACTCTAGATTATTCAAGAAACGGTACAAGTTTATTGATTGGTGGTCAAAAAGGTCATGTTGCCATGATGGATTGGAGAAAAGGTCAATTAAATGCAGAATTACACCTAGGAGAAACTGTTAATGCTGTTAAATTTTTACAAAATGATCAATTCTTTGCAGTGGCTCAAAAAAAATATACCTTTATTTATGATCATGAAGGTGCTGAAGTGCATAGAATGAAACAACATATTGATGTTAGACACTTAGAATTCTTACCTTATCATTATTTATTAGCCACTGCTGGTAATACTGGGTTTTTAAAATATCAAGATGTTTCAACAGGTTTACTTGTTAATGAAATTAGAACAAAATTGGGACCAACTACTGCAATGAGACAAAATCCTTATAATGCTATAATGCATTTAGGTTCTTCTAATGGTGTTGTTTCATTATGGAGTCCTTCTTCAAATGAACCTTTAGTTAAAATCCAAAGTTGTAGAGGTCCAGTTAAAAGCATAGCAATGGATAGATCTGGGAATTATATGGCTGTTGCAGGTACTGATAAGACTTTAAAAATTTGGGACATCAGAAACTTCAAAGAATTATACTCATACTATACTCCAACACCAGCTTCGAATCTTGATATATCAGATACTGGTTTATTATCAGTTTCTTGGGGTCCTCATGTCACAGTATGGAAGGATGCTTTCAAAACAAAACAAAATTCACCATATATGAATCATTTAATACCTGGTTCTCAAATACAGACGGTAAGATATGTCCCATTTGAAGATTTCTTGGGTTGTGGTCATAGTAAAGGTGTCACTAATTTAATTATTCCAGGTTCTGGTGAAGCTAATTTCGATGCATTAGAAATTAATCCATATGAAACTGCTAAACAAAGACAAGAATCTGAAGTTCGTTCATTATTACAAAAATTACCTGCAGATACTATTTCCTTGGATCCAAATGTTATTGGTACTGTGGACAAAAGATCAAATCAACAAAGATTAAGACCTGGTGAATTGAAAGAATTGGAAAAGAAGAAAGCTGAAGAAGAAGAAGCTAAATTGGAACCAAGACAAAAAACTAGAGGTAAAAATTCTGCTCTACGTCGTCATTTACGTAAGAAGGCTAAGAATGTTATAGATGAAAGAAGAATGAGAATTGAAGCTAATCTAAAGATTGAAAAAGAACAAAGAGCTAAAAGAGTAAGACAAGAGAAAGGATTGCCTGAAGAGAAGGAATTATTGGGACCAGCATTATCTAGATTTAAATAAAACTACTGTACAATAGAAAAAATATTTAGAGTATCAAACTCTCCTTCTTTTATTCATCTCCATATTTACATATCAATATCACCTTTAAAAGTCAAAACATCTTCGAATCTAGCACCATTTATATCTGACTTGACTAAAGTGGAATTAGCATCATCTAAAACTAAATCGACATTCTTGAAACCTTTCTTTGCAGCAACTAAAATTAAACCTCTTGATCTTATACTCTCCACTAAATCTGGCACTAATACTAAAAGTTCAGCTGGAACAATTATACCCAACAAATTATTTAATGTAGCAAATCTTGTAGCTTCTTTTATGGAACGTGTGGCAGAATCTTCGGTCTTGACAACCTCTGTTGAAAATTCATTAGCTGAACTTATCTGGAATTTATCATCAATGAAATGAACACCAGTAACATTGAAAAACACTGGATAATTTGGTTGTTTCCAATTCAAAATTGAACAAACTGATTGATTATTTGATGAAAATACAATTGATCTTGTACGTTTAACATTACTTGAACGTAAATCTCTAACATGATCAAAAACTGAGGTCAATACTGAATCAACAAATTTATCCAACTCAGCAGTTTCTGGTAATGTGATTGGAACTTCTTTGATTTCAGCTTCTGTAGGATATAAAACTTCAACATTCAAATTAACAAAGTCTGGTAATAATTTTAATATATCATCTAAAAAGATATAATTATTATCCAAAAACTGTTTCAATTCTTTAAAGAAATCACCTCTCGATTGTGTATCTGGGATAATGAAATTATTAACATCATACTTAGTGATTGTTTTCAATTGATCAACAGATAAATGGAATAATGAAATACTTGTTCCTAAAATGTCAATTTTCCATGACGGACAAACAATTGGAGTACCATCTTTTAGCATTGAAACATAAATTTTGGCATAATCACCAGATAATGAAGAAGCTGTAACGAAACTTAAAACGGAATTTTGAATACCAACGTTAACATTTGAATTACCGCTTGTTGATTTCCAATAAGTGTCATATTTAGAAATTTCCAATGGAGTACCAGAATATGGATGAATAACTTGGAAACCAAATCTTAATTCACCAACATTTTTCAAACGACCATCAAATAATGGCAAAACTGTTAAATTATTTAAACCATCATTTGAAACTTTAGTGAAAACATCTGATAATGCTGAAGTTTTGGCAATCAATTTGGTACCAAAAGATGGGAAAATTTCAAAATCAATGGAAAATTTATCCAATGAATCAATTTGGAATGCAACAGTGTTTTCAATGTCTGAAGCTGGTAATAAAATGTTTCTTGGAACAACATCACTGATTCTTGATGTGATGACAATTCTTCCCGGAAGTGATGAAATAACTTCATCTTGATTCAGTATTATAGAGTCTCTACCCAATGCAAAATGTAACTGAACAAAAATCTTCTTCTCTAAGAAATTATGACCATATCTTCTTAATGGAATGATTGGAGGTGGTAATGATAAATCTGGGATGGCATCAATGTTAAAAGTTTCAGCATTTAGTGTGAAACTTGGTGGATTTAAAGAAGGTGATTCTAAACCCTTTGGCCCTTTGGCTTCTTTTAATGGTGATAAAATATTTCTTGAATGTTTTTTATTTTGTAATTCATTAATCAAAACATTTAAAACATTTACATGACCTTCCCATGATGCATAAAACAAAGGTGTGAAATTTTCTTCATCTTTAACTTCAATTTTGGCACCAGCTTTAATCAAAGCTGCTGTTGTTCTTGGATGACCTTCGCTTGCAGAGTAGAAAATTGGTGGCCATTTATTGAACCCATCTAGTGCATTTGGATCAGCATCATTTTCAGTTAATAAAGGAACTAGTTGGAAGTTACCAGTTTTAGCAACAACATGTAAAGGTAATAAACCTTCTGCATCTCTTTGGTATTCTTTAACACTTGGTTTAGATAATAATAATTGAGCAGCTTCATAATTACCAGCTTTACAAGCAACATTTAATGGTAAATATTGTGGATGTTCTTCACTATTAGTTGGAGCAGGATCAGCACCAAGTTCAATCAATGCTTTGACAGTTTCCAAATGGTTTTTATCGATGGCCAAAATTAAAGGAGACATAGCATCATAATCCAATGCATTTAATTTTTCAACAGTAGCTGGTGAAGAGCATAATAAAGAAATTAAATCAGTTCTACCTAGTTCAGCAGCATAATGTAAAGGTAATCTACCACTGATATCTTTCAAGTTCAAGTTCAACTCTTGTTTAATACCCAATTCCACAACAAAAGTTCTTTTTTCAAAAGCATTACAACATGCTTCATGAATGATGCTTCTTTGTGATAATTCATCAGTGGTGTTTAAATTAATGGAGTTTTCTGCTTGATTATAAAATTGTAATAATATCTCGTCGGGTATTTTGGTGTTGATGGCTAGGAAAAAAATTTTTGTTAATTTGAAGTTTGAATTTGGTGACTCTTTGATTCTGCTAACAAATCCAGATAACAGGCTGTCAACTTTAGATGAAAATGCAATGTTTGTAAATTCTGAATATAGTTCATCAATTTCAGAATCATCAATTTGCATTAATGAAGCATGTGGTGGGTGATCAGATTTATCCCCTGGTGAATCAGTTGAGTTATTGTTGCTTAACTGT
The DNA here is from genome assembly GCF_001661255.1 of Hansenula anomala. NCBI lineage: Eukaryota > Fungi > Ascomycota > Saccharomycetes > Phaffomycetales > Wickerhamomycetaceae > Hansenula > Hansenula anomala. Next base: position 1,601,023 of record NW_017567113.1, read on the forward strand.
AAGTTGGAGAAATCACTGTATGTGATTGAATTGTTTCTTTGATCACCATTCCCTCCTTCATATTCATAACGAACGACGTGTTCGCCTTCAGCCTGGGCATCCAGCTCAACTAAAGAATTTGCACATAAATCACTTAATTGTGAAATTTCAGATCTGTTGAAGACAGGTTGAACAGAGACTGCTTTTGATAAATACAACTCTTTTGTATGAGATTTTGATCTTTTATCCCATTTTTTCAACACTTTTGAAAACCCAGTTTGATTCAATTCAACAAACTGTTCTAGTCTATCTAAATCCCTAGAAAACCTTTTAAACCCATCATATAAAGTGATGTATGCAATCGAAGTTTTAGAATCTAATCTATTCTTTGCAACTGCATCATTTTTCTTTTTGATAAGAATGTCTAATCTTATATTGAGATCTGATTCTTTTTCTAAATAGAATGCATTGACTTTTTCCAATTCCCTTTCTAGTCTGAAGAAAAAAGAAGTTCTGTTTTCTTGTAAAGTACGCTCAACATCAACTTCATTTGAAGCACCATGTGGCGGTCCTGCTAAAGATTTAATTAACTATTTATTTGTTAGTTTTTTCACAGTTAGTAGTTTTAAAATTCAAGCGTTAAACTTACTTTCTTTAAAGCTTTATAATTGATGAAATGACCAATATATTCGGGAAGCTCCAACTGCCTTGCTTCTAAATATTTACCAAATTTCCTTGATTCAATGTTAGTAAACAGTACTCAATTGGTATAATTGATAAAATCAACATACATCTTTCAAAGATTGTGAAGAAGGTTCAAAATTGTTTATATGAAAACGAATGCCAATAGTTCAAAATTGTGTTTTTTTTTCAAGAAAGAAACCTTCAATTGTAAAACAGGAATAGGGCTCACTTAAATTTTTTTGAGCTTCCAAGTGTAAAAATTTCCACAGCAGCACCTCAAGTTTGAAGATTTGAAACGTTTTTAACCAATTCTCAAATGATGATTTGTAGGAAGTAGCTTTTTTTGGATGATGGGATGTGAATTTGTGAGATGTAAAGTGATGTTATGTACGGCTTTCTTGTGTAAACCCACCAACTATTAGCTGTTCTCTTTGTTTGTGTTTGAACTCTGTACTTGATTGGGTGTTTCACCAGTCTCTCTCGCTAGCCAATGCTTCAGCTTGCCTAATTTGCCCGTTGAAATTCTTCCTTTCCCTTTGGATTGCCTTGGTTGAGTAACCTAGATTATGTATGCCAATTCTGTTTGTCAACAGCAGTATTTTTTTTTGTTTTCCTCTTTGACAGTAATAAACTTTTTTTTGACACACGTGCTAAATTACCAGGCTGGCGCGTAGGCAAGGCACCTTTGCCCACAAGGGATCTCCCAACCGGCGCCCTGTGCGTGTGCTTCCCAATTCTCTGTCTAGCTCTGTCGGACAATGTTTTCCAACTTTGACACCAAAAAACGGCCGACAACTCACTGATCAATTACTCACTCATCATACACAATTCACAAATTTCTATCAAATGTTAGTCTGAATTCATCCTGGCTCCAATGTTCACCTAGGCTTCCAAAAATTAAATGTTCAATCATTACTGTTGTTGTCTTGCGTTGTGGAGCCCAAGCACCGAGCGATCAAGTCATGAAGACTAGTATAGTTTTGCAAAACTTCAATCACTTCCTCCTCGGTAACATCCTGCTGTGATCCTAGATATACATCCACTAGTTGAATCAATAATTGAATCAATTGATCGGTTGTTATTAGTGTTTGATTTGTTGGATCTGTTAGCTTTTTGTAATTTTGAATAAGCTTCACCATTGATCTATTGTTGCTGAATAGATTAGTCAATAGGCTTTTGCTGTTACTCAACAACACTTTACTTCTGGTTTCATGAGAACTTTTCAAACAAGTTACTTGAATTTTGCATTTGAAGTCTGTGGATTTGGAAACTTCAAAGAGTCTTATTCCGTTAGTTTTTTAATAGAGAACCAAAGCATTGATTATACTCACTTTGCATTTAAGATGAAGAACTCCTCTGAGCTTAAACCATCCTCACTAAAAAGAACTATAATGGCCTTATCAATGTTTACAGCAGCAGATGAATAGTTTTCCAACTTGATCAATGATAATTTAGTCTTCAAATCATTTAAAAACTTGCTAAGCTCCTCTTTCAAGGGCATATAATCATCATGGGAATCCAGAAACAAATTATGATCAACCTTTAGAACCACATTTAGCAATATGGACCCAGTTAAATGGTTTCTTGTATGAGAATGTTCAATAATGTTCATAATGTTAACCGCTGGTGATGAAAAGCACCCTAAACTCTCGAAATTTCGATCAAACTCTTTAGACCACAAACAATTCCAAACTAAATAAGCCTATAATAAATATAATAAATATACCACTCAATTTTCCACAATCAACGCCTTTATAGCACTCTCAATTTCTCGAAAACATGTCAAAATGATCCAAAATCTGGAGTAAAGATACATATCAGTTTCGCGAAACTGTGTCCCCTTTTCAAAATGAATTTCAGATCGGTTCGCGCAACAATTTTAGAATTTTTCTTTTAGAAAAGGGAAAAACAAAAAAATGAAGTGTGTTTACTTTTATGAAACGCTTACATTTCATACGATAAAACCCAGTCGACTCAGTGCTTTCCAATCCGCAACTAGGTATTCAGGTTACAATTGGTGATATTTTGATAATTGATACTTGTGAGCGTTCCTCTAGTGTGTGCTGTGAACTCTTTTTTCTATCTACTCTTCTATTGCCCCCGTCTGATTTCTGAAGAAGATTTAAAGAAAGAATTGGTATGTTGTTATTAACTCATTAAATGCGTTTGATCTTGGATGAAATAGGTGTGATTCGAAAAGACTATATCTAGATACTGCACAGAATAATGGTATGATGATGATTGATTAGTTCGAGGAAGGATTTCCATATGAAACTTCTATGTTTGTCGTTTAGGGGTAGGTTATTATAATGCTTTGCATCTCAAATTGAATCACACCTAAATCATCCAAAGATAAAAACCCAGCTTTTTGATCAAGAACAAGGTTTACTAACTACTCTTTTTTTTAGAAAATTCACTTTCTTTCTTCCATTATTACGATTCATTGAAATTTTTTAGTCGTGCTCGGAAATTAGATCAAGAAAAGCATTATGGATTCTATCCTTGATTTCACAAAAGATTTAGATATCCAACTTTTGGATAAGGTTGTGGAAACTTTTTATGCAGGTTCAGGTCCTGACCAAAAGGTCGCACAAGATGTTATAACTAAATTTCAAGAACATCCAGATGCATGGCAAAAAGCCGATCAAATATTACAGTTTAGTTCAAACTCCCAAACCAAATACATTGGTCTTTCAATCTTGGACAAGTTGATTCAAACTAAATGGAAAATGTTACCAGATGAACAAAGAAAAGGTATTAGAAACTTTATAGTGAATATGATTATTGCGTTATGTGATGACGATGATCAATTCCAAAGTCAAAGATCTTTGATCAACAAGTGTGATTTAACATTAGTTCAAATCTTAAAACAAGAATGGCCAGAAAATTGGCCAACTTTCATTCCTGAAATTGTTCAATCCTCAAGAGCTGGTTTCAATGTTTGTGAAAACAATATGGTTATCTTGAAACTATTATCTGAAGAAGTTTTCGATTATTCTGCTGAACAAATGACACAAGCTAAAATAAAGAACTTGAAAACAAGAATGGGTGAAGAATTTTCTGAAATTTTCAAATTATGTTATGAAGTTTTAGATAAGGCAACTAGACCATCATTGATTGTCACAACATTGAAAGCATTGTTGAAATACTTACAATGGGTTCCATTAGGTTACATCTTTGAAACTGATTTGTTAGGTCTACTAACCAACAAATTTTTGGGTCCTGCTGATACAAGAGCAATCACTTTAAAATGTTTGACTGAAGTTGCATCATTAACTTCCCCAAATTATGATGCTAAATTCGTTGAAATGTTCAAGAATTCCATCTCTCAAATTGCTAACGTGGTTCCACCGGGTTCTGACCTAAGAAGATCTTATCAAGTCGCAAATTCAAATGATCAAGCATTTTTACAAGATCTTGCAATGTTCATCTGTACCTTTTTAGCCAATCATGTTTTAGCCCTAGAAGCCAATGAAGCTGATAGAGAATTATTAACAACTGCTCATGAATATTTGATTCAATTATCAAAGATTGACGAAAGAGAGCTTTTCAAAACTTGTTTGGATTATTGGGGTAAATTGGTCAGTTCATTGTTTGCAGAAATTCAACAATTACCAGCAAATGAATTATCACCATTGATGCAATTGGGATATAGTCAAGCTTTATCTTCAAGTAGTGCAGGTGGTGCTCCAAACCCAGAATTATTGAACAAATATCCATTGAGAAAACATATCTATAACAATATTCTATCTAATCTAAGATTGGTCATTATCGAATCAATGGCCAAACCTGAAGAAGTCTTGGTTGTTCAAAATGATGAAGGTGAAATTGTTCGTGAATTTGTTAAAGAAAGTGACACCATCACCTTGTATAAAACAATGAGAGAAGTTTTGGTTTATTTGACTCATTTGGATGTTGTCGATACTGAACAAATTATGAATGAGAAACTAGCTAAACAAATTGATGGTTCTGAATGGTCATGGCACAACATTAACACTTTATGTTGGGCTATTGGTTCTATTTCAGGTACAATGAATGAAGAAATGGAAAAGAGATTCTTGGTTTCTGTTATTAAGGACTTACTAGCTTTAACTGAAATGAAACGTGGTAAAGATAATAAGGCCGTTGTTGCTTCAAACATTATGTATATCGTTGGTCAATATCCAAGGTTCTTAAAAGCTCATTGGAAATTTTTAAAGACTGTGATCAACAAATTGTTTGAATTCATGCATGAAACTCATGAAGGTGTCCAGGATATGGCTTGTGATACTTTTATCAAAATCACTTTGAAATGTCGTCGTCATTTTGTCGTTCAACAACAATATGAAACAGAACCTTTTATTGACGAGATTATTAGAAACATTCAAAGTATTACTGAAGATCTACAACCTCAACAAGTTCATACTTTCTATGAAGCCTGTGGTTATATCATTGGCGCTCAAACTTCTGTTCCTGTTAGAGACCGTTTACTGGGTGATTTGATGCATTTACCAAACTTGGCTTGGACTACTATTGTTGAAAAAGCTGGTCAAGATCCTACATTATTGACAAATCCAGAAACTGTCAAGATTATTGCTAATATTATCAAGACAAATGTTGCAGTTTGCTCTTCATTGGGTCCAGGTTTTTATGCACAACTGGGATTAATTTATGAAAATATGTTGTCATTATATAAAGCTGTTTCTTCAATGATTTCAGACTCAGTTGCAGCAGATGGCTTAATTGCTACAAAGACTCCAAAAGTTAGAGGTTTACGTACTATCAAAAAGGAAATCTTACACTTGATTGAAGCTTACATTTCTAAAGGTGAAAACTTGGAACAAATTGTTGGTACTTTAGTTGAACCATTATTAGCTATCATTCTAGAAGATTATAAATCAAATGTTCCTGATGCTCGTGATGCTGAAGTTTTGAACTGTTTGACTACTGTTGTTTCAAAAGTTGGTCACATGATTCCAGAAGGTGTTGTCTTAATCTTGCAAAACGTTTTCGAGCCAACTTTGGGTATGATAACCAATGATTTTACCGAATATCCAGAACATAGAGTTGAATTTTATAAATTGTTGAGAGAAATTGATTTGAAAGCTTTCAATGCCTTATTACAATTATCTGGTGATGCATTCCAATTATTAATTAATGCTATTTTATGGGCTTTCAAACATAACAATAGAGAAGTTGAAAGTAGTGGATTGAGTTTAGCTATTGAATTATTGAAGAATGTTGAAAAATTAGGCACCACTCCATTCACTACAGCATTTTACCAAAATTTCTATTTCCCAATTTTGGCAGATACTTTCTATGTTATTACTGATTCTGATCATAAAGCTGGTTTCAAATCTCAATCACAATTGTTATCTAAATTGATTGAATTGGTTGAAGGTGGTCACATCAAAGAACCGCTATATTCAGAAAGTCAAGCACCAGCAGGCACTTCAAATGCTGTATTCTTACATGAATACTTGGCCAATATGTTGATTTCTGCATTCCCTCAATTGCAACAGGATCAAGTTGAAAACTTCATCAAGGCTTTGATTGCTCAACATCGTGATCAAGTTAAATTCAAAGGTACTTTACGTGATTTCTTGGTTCAAATCAAGCAATATGGTGGTGATGCAACTGATTACTTATTTGCTGAAGATCGTGAATATGAACTTGCTGAAAAACAACGTTTGGAAAGAGAAAAGGCATCTAAGGTTGGTGGTTTATTGAAACCATCTGAATTGGATGATGAATAAACAGCATTGATTTGAGTTTCTTTGGTATTTCGAGCTGATTTTTTTATTGTGTGCATTGGTGATAGTTTTTAGTTTTTTTTTAATTATTAGTGCTTAAAAATGATGCTTGAGTAAAAGAAAACATGTTGATTTGTTTGTTTAATTATATTCTCGTAATATAAACTTTATTGATTTGATAATCGTATAGACCTACATGTAGTGGAAGCTCGATCATTAAAAAAAAATCCCTATATTTACAAGTTTTGGTCATAAATTATATACTTCTAATTTTTGATTTGTTTAATAGCATCTTGAAGTTTAACAAATCCATTCTTTGGGCCAGGAACACCACCTTTAACCAATAAGAATCCATTTTCAGCATCAACTTGAACAACTTTAACATTTTGTTTTGTATTATTTTTATTACCCATATGACCAGGCATCTTTTTCCCTGGTAAAATACGACCTGGATCTTGATTAGCACCATAAGAACCACCATGTCTATGCATAACAGAAGTACCATGGGAAGCTCTTAACCCACCGAAATCCCAACGTTTCATAACACCTGCGAAACCTTTACCTTTTGAAATACCTTTGATATCTATTAATTGACCAACATCGAAATGGTCAGCTTTCAATTCAGTACCAATTGGTAATAATCCAGATTCATCTTTGACTTGAAATTCTCTAATACATGATTTTGGATTCACTTGAGCACGAGCGAAATGTCCTAATAATTGTCTTGTTGTTTTATATGGGGATTTTCTACCATAACCTAATTGAACAGCATAATGACCATCAGTTTCTGGAGTCTTTGTCAACAAGACTTCAACACTGTCAATTTCCAATAAAGTAGCACCAAATCTTTCACCGGTTTCTTGATCAAAATATGGAACCATACCACGTTTAATGGCAATAAGACCTGCGCGGCTTGGTAATCTTCTTCTTAGTCTAGCTTGTTCTTTAGAATGTTGAATTGATGGAGTTTCTGATGGAGGTAAAACTGCACCTGGAGAGGTTAATGAAGCCCCATGACGGACAAATTTTGGATACTGGCGAGTTGCCAAGGGTAGTCTCTTTGTGAGCAAGCTGGTTATCCCCCATATACTGCTCATTTTGTGATGTATATCTGATATTTGATGACCTTTGATATTGATCTTTGATGTTGAAGTTTCCTATATTTTTCAGCGAAAAAAAAATTGGCCTGTGAATTTCCGGGTAAAATCTGAAAAATCGCGAAACTTGTTAAATGGACAATATATCATCCTTAATCTTAGGTTATTTGCTCCAATTCTACATAAATCACTTGATGGTTCGAGTATTATCTCCCATAATTCATGTCTATTTCATCTATGTACATGTTTTGCTTTTTAATCAGGAATGAAGTGACGATAATTGTGAATCAAATGGTGTATGAGTGTGTGACTTTTTTGGTTCATGAAAAGTTATATAAATATCATACAAGTGCAATGGATTTGCAAAATAACGGAAACAATGCAATCATTTGATCTTCTTATCTTTGATCTTGATAGTTTCATCATCAACATAAACACCCTTACCTTTATAAGGTTCTGGAGGATGGAAATCACGTAATTTAGCTGCAAATAACTTCACTTTTTGTTTATCAATACCTTCAATAATAACTCTAGTTGGTACGGGCGATGAGACTGTTAATCCTTCTGGGACTATTAAACCTTGAGTAATAGAAGCACCAACTTTCATTGCAACAAATTTTTCACCATTTGGTCTATCTTCAATTTGTGCTCTGTAACCAGTACCGACCAATCTCAACATTGCTAAATGACCTTCAGTGACACCTGTAACATGATTGTTTAAAACGGCTCTTGTTGTACCCCATAAAGCCTTTTGTTGTTTATCGTCTTCATTTTCAATCTTTAATGATAATTTCTCACTATTTTTAATAAAAGTTAAGAAATCTGGCACATTTAATGATAATTCACCTTTTGGACCAGTGACTTTAGCAGCTTTTGTCATGTTCAATACAGATCTACCTTTTCTTATGATTATTGGTTCTTCACGATCAATTAATTCAACTTTAACTTCTGAAGGTAAGAAAATTGGGGATGACCCAATATATGATGGTCGTAGCGTACTGCTTGAAAACAGTCTCTTTGAGCACTGTAGAGAGGATCTTATGCTGAACATTGTGCTATTGGAAAAAAGCCTCTATCAGATTCAAACTTTCCAGATTATTTAGACCAAATCTATAGTTTTTGGTTAATTTTTCAACATTTTCCATGAAAAAAATTCGCGAAATGTTCAAATGCCGGGTAAATCCATCGCAAAAATTAAAAAATTATAGTGTATAAACTTTCTGATCTTTAATACCCAAAACTTTGCAAACATCTTGAAGAAAGAACATATAACACAACCTTCAAAATGGTTAGAAAACTAAAACATCATGAACAAAAACTTTTGAAGAAAGTTGATTTCCTTGATTGGAAGCAAGATAATGGACATAGAGATGCTCAAGTTATGAGAACTTATCATATTCAAAATCGTGAAGATTATCATAAATATAATAAAATTTGTGGTGAAATTAGAAAATTAGCTAAGAAATTATCAGAATTACAACCAAATGATCCAGTGCGTATAAAACATGAACAATTATTATTAGAAAAATTATATTCAATGGGTATACTATCAACAAAATCTAAAATATCAGATCTTGAGAATAAAGTCAGTGTTAGTGCAATGTGTCGTCGTCGTATTGGTGTTGTTATGTGCCGTATGAAGATGGCCCAGAGTATTAAAGATGCTGTTACGTTTGTGGAGCAAGGACATGTTAGAGTTGGTCCTAATGTTATAACGGATCCTGCATTTCTTGTGACTAGACAAATGGAGGATTATTTGACTTGGGTTGATGATAGTAAGATTAAAGAAAATGTTTTGAAATATAGAAACAAGATTGATGATTTTGATTTGGCATAGGTGAGATTGAAGTGTATATTAGGTTTAAAAAATGGGCATTAATAAAAGTGATACTACAAGATGTTGTAAAATGATCTAGAAAGACATGACATGAAGGGGAATAAGTAAATGACTAAATAACTATAAGAGTATGATAAAAGGAGAGAATGAAAAAAATAATGACATGAAACCATTTTATGCTTCAGAATGTAAAAATTGTAATAAAGGAGAAATAATATGGTCCTTGAAGAAAAAACACTCACAAATCAAACAAAATTGTAATTATCACTAGCACCTAACTGTTTTCTTAAATCAGCTTGGGAACCAGATCTTGGTAATTCAGCAGAACTTGGAGCCTGATAAACATCCTGACTTGTATATGCAGATTGACTAGTTAAACTTGCATTTCTTGAACTATTTGCACTATTCATCTGTGAGAATGAACCTGCAGGTCTATAGATTCTTTGTTTACCAATCTCCACAGGGTTCATCATAACAATACTTTGTCTAATATGATGAGGTGAAGGTGGTGTAATGTTTCTATCTCCACTAGAACTATTGAATGATGCTTGAGGTTGTTGTGGGAATTGTTGTGATGGGGGTGAGATTGGTGAAGTTGGGGTGAAAATTTGATCAGAATAATGTAATGGATTGAAAGGTTTTATACTCAAATCTGGTTTCTTGTTACCTGTAGTTAATGATTTCTTTGGAGCATAGTCAGTTTGGGTAACAATAGAGTTATAATCCATTTTGTTTGGTGTTGGTAATGATTGTAATGGTTCTAATGGTGGTGGCGCAAATTGTGGTGGTGGCGCAAATTGTGGTTGTGGAGATGAAGGTTGTGAATGCTGTTGGTATTGTCCTTGTGGATATGGTGGTTGATAAATATGTTGTTGTGGCTGTTGTTGTTGGGGATGATAACGTGGATTTTGTTGATAATATGCTTGTTGTGGTGGTTGTGGTTGATCATCAAATTGTGCTAATGGGATGGTTGAATATATTGAAGAAACAGCTCTATGTTTAGCAGCAGATGCACTTTCATCATTTTGTTGTGGAGCAACTGAAAGTAAATTACTGCTTGAATTTTGCTTTGGATCTAGGCTTGAAAGAGAAGTGTTTGCTTCATCTTCATTTTCATAAACTTTTAATTCAGGTTCTGGTAATTGTTCAGTATCAACTTTTGGTAATGGTGGAATATCTGATTGTGGAACATTTGAGTTTGGTTTCTTGATTGAATTTTCTCTATCAAAATAAACTCTATAAACACTCTTCATTCTTTTAATATCTTCATCTTCCTCTTCCTCTTCCTCTTCGGCATCTTTTAATGGGGCACTGACTGTGACTTTTTTAACAGGACTAACTTCTTTTGATTTTGGTTCTGGTAATTCTTCAGCACCTGTTTCTTGTTCAAATGAGTTTGTTAAAACTTCAGGTTCATCGATATAAGACAATTCACTATTTTGTCTATAATGTTGAGATTGACGTTTATCAGCACCAGAATTTGGATCTAAATTATCATAAGAATCTTTGTAATCATCATCATCAGTTGAAGAACTTTCACGGTTTTTACCTAAAGGAGAATCACCCAAAACATTTTCAGTATTGAATTTACTTTCACGATAAGATTGAGAAGAATCAGTTGTTGTTGGATCTTCTAATGAATAAGTCTTTTCAGTCAAATTTCTAACATTCTTATTGGTGGAAACATTGATTGAACTTGAGTTTGCACTTCTATATGGAGAATTTGGTCTTGAAGTGATATGATACGCAGGATATTCCGACCCCATTTCTTTGGCAAATTCATCTAATGAATGATGGGAACCAGTATTGTGTTGATAAGGCAATTTGAAAGATTCATAATATGGATCATTGCGAACAGTTGTGCTAACAGATGGAGCTCTATTTTGGTTTTGATTCAACATATCTGGATGATTTAAAACTTTTGAAGGATAACGAGCACTATCATTGGCAAAAGGGTTTGAGTAAAAGGAAACACCATCATCTTCATCAAATCCATTATTATTACCACGATTAAATCTATTTGGATAGTCTGGTAACATTGTAGTTTCACCATAGAAATCAGGATCATTATCAGTTTCAGATTCTTTTTTACCCTTTTTATAAGATCTCCACACGAAGAATCCAATAATTATTGCAAAGACAAAGACTGGGATACCAATAGATAAACCAACAGTAAGACCTGTGATGTTTGTACCAGTTTCACATCGTTGTTTATCTGTACATTTTGATGATTTTGAACTTGAAGAAGATTGTGATTTTGATCCAGAATCTGAACCTGAAGACTTATCAGTTAAAATTCTTGGTTCAAGGTGGACAAAAGAAGTAACCATAGTAGTTGTTGAGCTAGTGATTGGGTTGAATGTATTCAACGAAGTTGTTGATTGTATTGGAATTTTATAAGACATAATTTTCTTTCTTTCTCTATCTTTGAACTATATGACGGTACTTGAAGGCATAAACAGGGGGAAAAAACACTTGAGCAAATGATATATCAACAATATAGACCAGTATTTAGACTATTTCATAAGTATTGGGTAGTATAATAGTTGAGTAAACGAAGGAATCGACGCGTCTATAACCTCAAAAACTTTTCAATGTTGTACCGAGAATGATGTTAAAGCAGCAGTGACTTTTGGAAGCAGATGAGCAAAACGAGTGTTGGGAATGGGGAGGAATGTCTAAAGAATGGATAGCTCTCTTCTTTTGCCTCTTCTTCTCAGCCTAAAGTATACAAAAAGAAGCTTTGACTGAGGTTTATCCGTGTTGTTTGTTTTTCTTTCACAATCCTTTTTAGGAGCTCGAAAAATCAAAAAAAAAACTCGATCTGAAAAAAACAAAAAAGAAAGAAAAAAAAAACGGAAATGCACCGATTTTCAAAGGCACATTTTTCGATTTTTTGCGTGGAATTGGATTAGTTTCAGTTCAAGTTTTGGTGTATGGTGTAGGTTGATTAGATCGTAGGAGGAGGGGTTGGTGAGGGTCTTGTCAAAGACAGGCTCGTTTTACGCGTTTTTGGTGGGCTGAAAATCAGTTGTTAAGGCTTGATTTAACAATAGGATGTTCACTAAAGTCTGGAGAATTAGAAAAGCTTAAAGCAGTTAGGGCTGAGCTTTTATTGGTCGTGAATCTTCAACTACGCGTAGTAAATTAGCCCAATTCATGTCAAAACGCGGTCTCTGTTTATTCAAGTGTTCTAGATTCCTTTCAAGTTAACATCTTCTACAGCGAAGTTCTATTAATGGAACTGAGACATTATTAGGTACTCAACCAAAATCTATTGGAATTTTAGCCTAATTCATCGTTCGTAATTAATCACATTGCATTCTTTTAAAGATCAAATCATGTTCTCATGATCCAAGTTTAAAAAAAAGTAGGTTGATCAAGTTCATAACGAGTTTTAACACTCATTAGAAAGTGAGAGATTGTTCCAAAAAATGTCTCGACAGCCATTAGCGAAGACAATACCCGGATGGTTCTGGTAAAAGGCAAGAACCATGTTCGATATAAGTTTTAATTTGATATTGATCTCCTGGCTGGTGAAGAAGGGGGAAATGTTAAAGTGGAAGGAATTTGTTCAATTGGAAATTTTTTTTTATAGAGACATGGATTTTCGCGAAGATGTCACCCTGTTGAGGAGGGTAAATGTATGGACTTTTGCAGTGTATTATGGTGAATTTATCTACAAAAAGGGTGGTGGTTTGGATATTTGTAATGTTTAATTGGTTTATATGAGTGTTGTCAGATTATGATTCTGCACTTTCATCAATTGGCACAGTTTCATCACGCATCTTCCATAACAAATGTAGCAACCGTTTGATCAGCCCTAATTGATTCTGTATATTGATTAGGATCACTTCCTAAATAAATAATAATAAATAGTCATTATGTTCAATGAATAAATAATAAATAGATAAATAAATAAATAATAAATAAACTTTTAATAAGCTTTTCTTGATGGCTCATACATCTTGGATTCCAATTCTCCAAGAATACTCAACTCCATCTGTTGAAGTTTCCCCCAAAAGGAAGTCTCATCAATATTCAAACGCTTTTCATTTCCACCATGATGAACGATTTGTATAAATTTTTGAAACTCATTCAAATTTTTCACAGTAATCTGGTTCATTTCAGATAATTGATGTTTTATAAGTTCACATTCATTCAAATCATTAGCTACTCTTGCCACATCATAACGCTCAATAGCACCTGTCAGCATAGATGTTGGCTTTTCAAAATATGGCTCGGTGATCAACACAACCTTCATGCCCAATTTGAAAGCCAATGTTGTTAATGATTCAGCCTGCGTGGGAGAATTGATCAAGAAATAATCAGTGGATCTTAGGCGACATTGACCTTTCAAATAATCATTAATTGTGAATGCATTCTGTGCATTCATCAATGGTGATAATGGTTTACTGAAATGACATTTCAACAAAACATTAGATCTTTTCCCCACATGATATAGTAAGTTATCATAATGTTGATCCATAACACCAACAGTTTTCAGATAATCGCTTCTTAGGATCCCAAAACTTGAATCATTATCATTTGCAATAGATTGTAAAAACCCAGAACAATCATCTCGAAGTTTTAAATTACTTGAAAGATATGACCGTATTTGATTAACAATTGCAGCATTTGTGAAATATTTCCCCAATTCATAATCTTTTAGAAACGGTTTATAAACTTTGCGATACAGTGATTTCACATCATCATCATCTTGAGCATCCTCGATGGAATCAAGCATAACGTTATGGAAACTTTTCTCAAGTGAATTTCTTTGTAAATGTGGAATCAATTTAGTAGCTTCAGATTTCAACACCACTTTGTTGATTATTGACGTTTGTTGAGGGAAGTCAAACAGCACAGGCTCGTGGATGTGGAATCTCAGCTTGGGTCTTTTCAACAGCGACGCAGCTGCTCCAGAAAACACTTTTGTGCTCATGATGCCCCTTTGACATTCAGTAATCCTCTTTGATGCTTTCTGTTTCCTTCCTCCTTGTTTTTTGGTATTAGCCCAAGTGCTTCAAACCAATCTATTGACGATGAAAAAAAAAACCATGAACCATAAACAACAATCCCAATAAACCACTTCCACTCACTCCAAAAGATGCCTAGAGACCCTTTGATTGGTATAGTCGGGAAACCATCAAGTGGTAAATCCACAACGTGAGTTACCTTCCCTTTCTTCTCCTACAAACTCAAATTATATCTAACAAGTATCCATCCAGTCTAAACAGTTTAACAGATGCTGCAGTGAAAACCGGTGCATTCCCATTCACAACCATCGATCCAAACAAAGCCACAGGGTACCTAAAAGTCGACTGTGCATGCTCCAGATTCGGTAAGGAAGCACTATGTAAGCCAAACTATGGATGGTGTTCCAACGGTAGTAGACATATCCCAATCCTGTTGTTGGATGTTGCAGGATTAGTTCCTGGTGCACATATGGGTCGTGGGATTGGTAATAAGTTCCTGGATGATTTACGTCAAGCAGATGCCTTGATCCATGTTGTTGATGTGAGTGGGTCGACTGATGCGGAAGGGAAGGCCACGCTGGGGTATGATCCATTAGCTGATGTTGAGTGGTTACAAGATGAGATTCGTCTTTGGATTGAAGGTAATTTGGAGAAGAGATGGGGAAGTATTGTGAGAAGACATACTGCGACAAAGTCGAGTGTTGTTGATACCTTGTTGACTCAGTTTGCAGGTTATAGTGCCAATGGACAAATGATTGCAAGGGCAATGGATCGTGTTCCAGATGTTGGGAAGTTAGAAGATTGGAATAAAGAAGATATAACAAGAGTGGTTAAGGCTTTCATGGATGAGAAATTCCCAACTGTGTTGTCATTAAATAAGATTGATCATCCGGATAGTGATAAAAATGTTTCCAAGATTTTGTTAAAATATCCAAATACAAAAGCTGTCCTAACTAGTGCTATAACTGAAGTTTTCCTCAGAAAATTGTCAAAGCAAGGTTTTATCAAGTATGAAGAAGGTACTGAATTCATAGATACAAGAGAAGATTTACCAGATGATGAATCTTTAAAACCAATGGATGAAAAACTATTAAACAGAGTGGAAAATATAAGAGATTTAGTTCTTTATAGATTTGGATCAACTGGTGTGGTGCAAGTTTTACAAGCAGCTACCGAAGTTTTAGGCCTAGTTCCTATATACACTGTGCGTAATATCTCAAATTTCACAGGTTCAAATGGTACAAATGTTTTCAGAGATTGTACTTTAATTAGAAAAGGTACACCTGTTAGTAAAGTGGCAAGACATATAATGGGGGAAGTTACCATTGCAGCCATTGAAGGTGTTGGAGGTGTTAGAGTGAGTGAAGATGATACGATAGATGTTGGTAAGAATGATATTTTATCATTCAGAGTTGTGCCTGGTGGTGGAGGTAATTAGAATAGATTGAAATGCATGTCATTAAAGAAGGAATATATATAAATGTATCATTACAGTTTGGTCCCATTGAAGCCAACTTCAACGTTTGAAATTTGATCAATATTGGCCTTCATTTGAGAATCTTGATCACTACTTGAGTCTTGTTTACTATAACCCAATTCTTGATCTTGTTCCCTTTCAATAACTTTACCAATATATTTCTTCATTATTGGGGAAGATAAATCTCTATGGAATTTTTCAGGTCCAATCAACACAATGACAAAAGTATAAATGAAAACAGCACCAGTTAAAATAGCCATGACTTTAGCATAATCAAATCTAATTGCTTTACCAGTTGAATCAAATTCCAAAGGATACTTATTAGCCAAATTAGTTTCAATAGTGGATGAAGCAGCACTTGCTAAATTACCCAATTGATAAGCTAAACCTGAAACCAAGGCTCTAGCATCTGGAGGAGATAATTCAGAAAGATGAATTGGGATAACACCCCAAACACCCATCACAGCAAAGAATTCAGCAAATCCACCACCCAATATAGCACTTGAATTATGCAACATATAAGCTGGATAAACAAAACAACCACCAAGAATACACACGACTAATAAAGAAAGACGACGTCCTAAAACCTCCATGACTAATCCAGTTATTAAAGAACCTGCAATGGCACCTAAATTAACAACAACAATGGCAACGGTGATTGCATCTTCAGACATCTTCAATTGTTTTCTAAGCATTGATGGATAAAGATCTTGTGAGGCATGAGTTAAATAATTACCGCCAGTAAGCAACAAGATTAAATAAATAAACATCAACCAATTTTTTTGAGTTAATGACCAAACAGTGGCCATTTTGGTTTTGAAATTTGGTTTGACATAAACACCAGCTTTTTTTTTATCTTCAATGATCAACTCTCTAGCCTTTTTAACACGTTGGAAATATTTAGTCTCAGGGAACATTAATCTCCAAACAATTAAACATGCAGGGATACCAGATGAAAACCAAAACAATGCCTTCCAACTATGCTGAGTATTTTGGAAAGCTCTCCAGAAAATCGTGGCAAATATAAATCCACAAGCATAAGCTGAAAAAAACAATCCAGATAGGAAAGATCTAGCCTTGACAGGAGAATCATCTAATGAAGTGGCTGCACTACATGCATAAGTACCACCCATTGAAACACCACTTAGAGCTCTAACCAATAGGAAAGTTTGATAACTCTTGACAAACCCAGTTGCAATTTGTAACACCATAAACATCATTGCACAGAATATGAATGGCCATTTTCTTGAATAATTATCAGTCCAATAACCAAATATAATAGCACCACTTGAACGAACCATCAAGACTGCACTGAGCCCCCAAGTTATATCAGCAGTTGTTACGTTTAAACTCTCTGCAATTTTAGAACCAGCAACAGAAGTGCAAAAAAAATCAAAAGATGCAGATAACCAAGCTAAAAAACCCATAAAGAAATAATTCCAATTATTTGCAGACATATCTTTTAGATCAATGAATGGGTTTAAGTCTTTTAGATTTACAAGTTTAACCTCCATCAATGAAGATATTCTTGTTATGCAATATTGTCCCATGTTGGCTAGTGATAAATCAGGTTCTTCATCAGATTCAACATGTTCAGGGACATCTTGATGATCTATATTTTTGAAATAACTTGAAGCCTGTGATCTGATTGTGTGTAGTGAGTTTCTAGTTTCATGACGATGTAGTTCATTAGTTGTCATTGTGGAATATTTAGGCGAATGTATGATGGTTAAAACTTTCCCCAGATTTCAGATCCTGAGATCATAATGTCTTTATATACGTCTTGACTACCTGGAGAATAACGTTTGCAATGAAGCTTCGCATCCGGCAAAGTCTATCCAGTCACTGGTATTACTTTCTTGTTAAAGTTCATAGTTTGATACACTTTGAAAGTGACTTGTATACGGGCATTCGGGGTGCGTTTGTATAGATGAATCCAAACGGGTAGTGCTAGCCTCTGAGCTGTTGCAAATAGGCTGTTGTAACTCAAAGGGGAAGGGTCTAAGCACAACGGTTGAGATGTGTCAAGGTTGAAGTATATGATAATGACAAAGGTAATACCAATGGTCTGTTGAATCAAATAACTATGCCATGGTCAATAGTCACCTTCATCAACTCCATAAAATATAATTGTTCTCGAGGACTTTAGCACTTGACTCAAAAGACGTGGGGGAGTGTCCCTCGGTGCCACCACGACTCATCTCTATAACGTTAACCAAGAATAATTAAATAGGAGCAACGGCTAGATGAGACAGAAGAAAAGAAGAAGAAGAAGAGATGGTGGTGGAAGGTGTAATCTATGGTATCTATGGTCCATGGCTTATGTCTTGAGTCGTAAGATAGCCATCTTGTTTATGATTTCAATTTCAACTACACCTTTGGTAAAGCCGACCCTAAATACCAATATTGTCGCTTAACAAATATCGAGCAAATGACCTTGGAACATAAAAGGCACTTCCAGAGTCCAGACTTCCAGTTGACGGAGCCTTTTCAAAATGCTCATCCTTGTGCTTTTTGGGTGTGTATTTCACCTTTCTACTCTCAAATGGCTCATCAAATATTTTACAGTGGATTTTGGACCCTTCGTGAGAGCCTCTCTAAGAAAGAGTAACTTTTGAATAGGTTTATGAGCTAGCTAATTATACTCAACTACAAGTGAATTACTTGTAATAGTGTGCTTGGAACTAATAGGTCACGGAGCTACGATCAAGAACACTCAACCACATCTAGAGTACTTCAATATCTGTGTCAGGATCATATTTTAAAAGCTTACAAAAGAAACCACTTTCTGTTAAATATTACATAGATAACTAGTAGAAGTCTGAATCTCCCTCACAGACTAGTACACCAGCTGGATTGTGGTGAAGAAAAGGACGTACTATGTAGTGATTCCCCAGACACATACATCGCACAGTTAAAACTACAACAGCTAATAGTAGACGTAGACGACATACCTTCAATTATAAATAATAAGCTTTTGAAGAGAATACACGTAATAAATCTAAAGTAGTATTCAAAATTAGTTGAACCAATACAGTCTAATGTAACATCATAGTTATAAAATCCAATGAAGTGAATTTAGCTGTTAATCATGAATAAATTAAAAAAAAAAATTAAGTACCGAACATTTTTATTTCATAAACTCAAAATCTCAAACTTGTCAAATTAACAATTTTCATGAAAAACTCTTTAAACAACTTAAAAACCAACCTATTCAACTGAAAAAGACCTCAATATACTAAAAATCAATTTTCAACTTGTGTTATCAAGATCTTGATGATCATTTATTAATACTTTAAGTTTTCGTGATCTGGATAAGCTATCGGAGATAATCGGCATTTACAGATCTAGAGAAATCAACTAGATCTCAAGATCTTAAAATGGTGCTGCATTGATTTAAATGGCTTCCAGTTTTCAAATTTGATGCTATCTGTCCAGTAAATATCTTAATTTTGCTTATTTATTGTGTTTGAGTGGAAATTGCAGCTTGTAGAATCATGAATCAGCTTGTCCGTCAATAACCGTGTTGTCCAAGGTGTTTTAAGCTTTGTCAATTCTTGAATTATTCAAGTTTTGTTGTGGGGTCTGGGGGATATTATCTTTTATTATGGGATCTAGGGATTATTTTCATTGTGGGATCTGGGGCATTTCCATTGAGTATGGGTACTGGGGGATTATCATTTATCATTGGGTTTTTCGTTTCCTTTTTACTTTTTTATTCGGGTTTATTAGGTCCAGTTCTCCAAGGTGATTTATATTCTTTTTGAATTATTTTGAAATAGGGGAACATAATGGAGATTTTTGCTACATGTTTTCATTTTAAAGGTTTCAATGAGTGAATAGATGTTGAAGGTCAATTGGGAGGACTACATTTAGATGTACTTATGATTCCTGGAAACTTGTGAGAATTGATGAAGTTATGATTTCGGAATTTTTCAGCTCTTGATGATGATGTTGATTAGAATTCATTGCTTGCTTCATTTTCCTGGTAGTTCGGGAATAGTATTGAGTAAGTCAAGATGCCAATTTTATTGGTAGAATAATGTTTTCTTTGAAACTAGTCAAAAGTCATAAGAAGTTTACAATGAACCAAAAAAAAAAAAAAAAATAAGAAGCAAAAGCTAAAGCTAAAGCAGAAGAACTTGAAACCTAATACTAATAGATCAGTTGATCTCTAGTTGTTATTCCATTCAAACAAATGATATTGATGATTTCAATTGATGATGAAACTGAAAGGCAAGGGCCCTGTCTGATGTGGAAGATGATTCGGTTGTTATTAGATTGTCGTTTGGGGATAATAACAAAGGTGTTTTTTAAGGCTGGATCTTTCCATGATAGTCTGTATTAGATTGGAACTTTTTGTGACAATTGAAACTTACTGATTGATTGATTTTCAGACTTTTTCACCTATTTTTTCATCTAATTGTCATAAAGGTTTATGACATGTAGTTGATCTCTCTTTTAATTCTTCTTTTATTCAAACTTTTCTATTATATAATTCTTTTCTATTATTCATTGTTGTAGTTCCTTGCGTTATGTAGTTTGTAACGTCGTAAATGGAAAATATAAACAAGTGAAATGACAACAATGGAAAAAAGCTTGTAACAACATGGAAAAAGAAATCAATGAACAGTGAACAGGTGTAACACAACAACTGGAAAGTCAGCAATAAAACCCCAAAATGAACTAACTAAACAAACATGAATGGCTTTAAATAAAAATTAGTAACTGAACATCACAATGATCATGAAAAAGATTAAAACAGGTGAATGATAATACCAAAAAGCAAGAACTGGAAACGAAAAACGAGTGAATAATTATCTGTAAATAAGTTAGTAGTTGAACATCATATTGATTGATCATGAAATAAAAAAAAAGTAAATGATAATACCAAAATGACAAAAATTTGGAAATGAACAATAAATGATGGCCTGGGGTAGATGTCAACGAAACAAAAGAACACCATTGGGGAATGATATCTTGAAACACAAATTCAAGAACAACAACATATGAGTACAATCATCATTGATTTTATAGAAAAACAAGGGGGGGAAAGTTCTTCAAAATCATCAGAGCCAAGTAAACATAATAGTCATCCTAGGTTATTTGAAATGAAAAGCTATAGTATCAAGAATCCTCCCAAAGTTGTTGATGTAAGTTCAAGGTAACAATGAAACCCAAATACTCAACTCAAAAGAACAAGCTCTCAAATCTTTCAATGGGGGTAGTGCATCAAGGTACTTCCTATCAATCGAGTCCACCACTGACTTTTCATAATAGTAACTCATCAAACAAGGATAACGTATCTCAAAGGACACAAGATTCATCAGACAAATAATAACCTTTCTAACCATCAAAGTGAACTGTGAAACCATAAAGAATATCAAGGGTCTTGAGAACATGAACTGTCTACCTGGAAATGAATGAAAACACCAACAGTGAATTAAAAGTTGAAAAAGAATGCAAGTGAATTGGGATTCGACCTTCTTTTAACTTTTTCCACTCAAATAACACAAAACCCAAAGCAACCACAAAACACAAAGACAACAAACCACAAACACCATAGTAATTGAATTATTCTCCTAAGTAATTCATCTTTGTGTACGTAAACACAAACACAAAACAAGAGGTAACCACAAAAACGATAAAGAAAATCACCAGCAACAAAGAAATGGATGGAAGATGACAATGACACAATAGAGCATTTGATGATCTCTCACCAACAGCTCATACCATTCAAAAACATCACCATTAACATTGATCTCATTACATGACTAATTGTAGATTCAATTTCTTTTAGCCCCTCCATCAATTTGACACAATTTCCGAGTCACCTTCTTTTGACTCTGACACCCATACTTTCTCTATTGTGTTGAAATCATGTCAAAACCAGTACAAAAACCATACAATTAAGCCTAAACACAAACACATGGCTACAACATAACCATTCAATCCATAATACAAACACTACACCCCCTATTAACCCCTACACCCCTTTAATCTCATCTCTCCCAGCCAATGACTGCCCTGAATCCATCACAACAGTCCACGTGATCAATAAACACGGTACGCGCACTCTATGACCAACTGTCGCGACGCTTGAGTCAGTCAAGAAAATTTTTTATATATGAAGTGTTAAATTAATACCCATGACCAACTATATAAACACTTGAACAGGCTCTATTTCAACTACTTTTTGTACTTATTCCCAAGGTTACTCAATTGAACTATACGCAACAATGGCTTCTCCCCAACAAATCAAAAACTTGCAACAAACTTTTGACAGAGCTTTAGGCTCTCCAAATGCAGTTTCAACTTCTCCATCTCAATCTTTTTTACAAAATCAATTTCGTCCAAGAGGATTTTCCACTTCAAATCAAGCAAAACCTTTAAAACCTTTCAACACTGAAGATATGAAAATTTTATTATTAGAAAATGTTAATCAAACTGCTATTGATATTTTCAATGGTCAAGGTTATCAAGTTGAATTTTATAAAACTTCATTACCTGAAGATGAATTGATTGAAAAAATTAAAAACGTTCATGCTATTGGTATTCGATCCAAAACAAAATTAACTGAAAAAGTCTTGACCGCTGCTAAGAACTTGGTTGTTATTGGTTGTTTCTGTATCGGTACAAATCAAGTTGATTTAGATTTTGCAGCTTCAAAAGGTGTTGCAGTTTTCAATTCACCTTTCTCAAATTCAAGATCTGTTGCTGAATTAGTCATTGCTGAAATCATCACTTTAGCTAGACAATTAGGTGACCGTTCAATTGAATTACATACTGGTACTTGGAATAAAGTTAGTGCCAAATGTTGGGAAGTTAGAGGTAAAACTTTAGGTATTGTTGGTTATGGTCATATTGGTTCCCAATTATCCGTTTTAGCTGAAGCTTTAGGTATGAATGTCTTGTATTATGATGTTGTCATGATTATGGCTCTAGGTAACTCAAAACAAGTTCCAACTTTAGATGAATTATTATCAAAAGCTGATTTCATCACTTTACACGTTCCAGCTACACCTGAAACTAAAAACTTGTTATCAACTCCACAATTCGCCGCTATGAAAGATGGCTCTTATGTTATAAATGCTTCAAGAGGTACCGTTATTGATATCCCAGCTTTAATCGCCGCCATGAAATCTGGTAAAATCGCAGGTGCTGCTCTTGATGTTTATCCTCATGAACCTGCCAAAAACGGTGCTGGTTTATTCAGCGATGACTTAAACTCTTGGGCTTCAGAATTAACTTCATTAAGAAACTTGATCTTGACTCCTCATATTGGTGGTTCCACTGAAGAAGCCCAATCAGCTATTGGTGTTGAAGTCGGTACTGCTTTAACCAAATACATCAACGAAGGTGCTTCTGTTGGTGCTGTTAACTTCCCAGAAGTTGCCCTAAGATCATTAGATTTGGATCAACAAAACTCTGTTAGAGTCTTGTATATCCATCAAAATGTTCCAGGTGTTTTGAAAACTGTTAACAACATTTTAGGTAATCATAATATTGAAAAACAATTTACTGATTCCCAAGGTGAAATTGCTTATTTGATTGCTGATATTAGTGATGTTGATCAAGGTGATATCAAATCATTATATGAAGAATTAAATGATACTCCTTACAAAATTGCAGTTAGATTATTATATTAGATTATCTCTGTGTTTTTTAATATTTCAGTTCAGTTTTTAACAAGTCTTTAACAGACTTGGACCCCCGTTTTTTAATGAAATTTTCATGAATTTACATTGGTGTTTTGGGTATTTTAGGTTTAATTAGTTTTTTTTTCGTTTCATTGCAAAATAAAAGTTTCATAGTTCAACAATATGAAACCAAATATATAGAATAAACATATACGCATTAAAATAATACTCGTTTGTATGTTGTTATCACTTCTTTCTCTTGACAAACCAATCAAATTGCGCTTTACTTTGTAATAAAATATCAAAAATCATTGGATGTCCACCATTTAAAATCAATGTGATTTTAACATTTCTTAAAAACTCATCAAACCGTTCCATTTGGAACTTGCTCATAACTTTCTCAACGTACTGAGGTTTAATCTTGCCTTCAATAAATAATTCCAATTGTTGAATTAATTCATTTGGATCTTTTTCAAAATCTGAAAAATTCGACTGTGTTATAGATTTATTTGTTTCAATCTCCTTCTTGAATTGATCTAATTCATCATAAAACTTTTCAATATACATGGAATCATCTGGTAATTGCTTATATTCTGTTTGTTCTTTGATCAATTTTTGCTTTGGGAATATAACACGATCACTTATTGCACTTGCCTTACGGGTGGATATTAAAAAAGGTTTGAAGTTTCTGGAAACGTGACAAATTAGTCTGGATGAAGGAGTCTTGAATAATGAGAGCATGGTGGGAGGCGATAAGTTGTTAGTATTAGCTATAAAGTCTTGTTGTGACTTGATATTGTAAATGGATGGGAAAATGGGATATCAAGGTACGATTTATACCCCAAGATATAGATGTTGATTGATCAAGACTCTTTGAGCTGGTGAATTAATGTGGTGATTATGATGAATGAAAAGCAGTGAATCAAAATAGCTGCAGTATAATAGTAAACAATCTCAGCTCACACTTCATTTAACCTTTCAACTCTTTCACTATCAATAAATCAAGAAAGATTATAATATCCCATGGCACAATTTTGTGGGTTATCTGGTCGCGAATACGTTTTGCAAAAAATCCAGATTCCGCGAATTTGTTGATGTTTTCGAAAAATCAGAAAAGTCAACAATTTGGTGGCAACAAAAAAGATCAATTCATTAAGAATCAGTCAAAGTTAACAACCGTCAATATTTGTTAGTCAATCACAAAGAAAGAATGGCTACAAGTACTGCTGCTCCTTACTTGGCACTTTTGTCTGAAAAAGACTTGAGCTTGAAAAGTTTTGCCTTGAAATCAATCAATGATGTCGTTGATGAATTATGGTCAGAAATTGCAAACAATATCTTGGAAATTGAAGAATTATATGAAGATGAATCTTTCAAAGAAAGAAAATTAGCAGCATTGATTGCTTCTAAAGTTTATTACAATTTAGCTGATTACGATTCCTCTGTTAAATTTGCCTTGGTTGCAGATGATGCTTTTGATATTAATGAACATTCAGGTTATGTTGAAACTATCATCTCAAAGGCAATCGATCGTTATATCAAATTATCTCAACAAAAATATGAAGATCAATATTCACAAGTGGAAATTCCTCAACAATTGACAAATATTTTCGAAAGAATGTTGCAAAAAGCTATAAAGGAAAATGACCTAAGATTAGTTATTGGTATTGCTCTTGATAGTTATAGATTGGACATTGTCGAGAAAATTATCAAGGATCAATTGGAAAATGAAACTGAAGAAAATGTTTTAAATTTGATTAATTACTCTTTAAACATTGCCACTTCAATTGTTGCCAATACTGAATTTAGATCAAAGATTTTGAATTCATTAGTTTCAATTATAATAAACTTGAAAAATCCAGATTTCTTCACTGTTTCTAAGATTATAGTGAACTTGAATGATCATAATCTTGCATTACATTTATTCACCAATTTATTGAAATCAGATGATACAAACAATAGATTAATTGCATACCAAGTTGCTTTTGATTTAGTCAATTCAGCTTCTCAAGAACTATTAGATAAAACCATTGCCAATTTAGAATCCTCCAATTCTTCATCTTCATCACCTTCACCAGCCACTTCTAAAATTATCAAGATCTTGTCAGGTGTTCCAACTTGTGATTTTGATATTACATTTTTACACAAGAATAACAATACTGATATACAAATCTTGGATAAATCAAAAGAAGCACTAGATGGTAGAAACTCTATTTTCCATTCAGCAATTACTTTTGAGAATGCATTCTTACATGCTGGTACCACTGATGATTCATTTTTCAGATCAAACTTGGAATGGTTAGGTAAAGCTACAAATTGGTCAAAATTCTCTGCAACAGCAGCCTTAGGTGTTATTCATAAAGGTAATTTATCTCAAGGTAGAAAAATTTTACAACCTTATTTACCAGGTAGTTCAGGATCTCATTATACAAAAGGTGGTTCTTTATATGCTCTTGGTTTGATCTTTGCTGGTCATGGTAGAGAAACCATTGAGTACTTGAGACATCATGTTGTTGAAAATGGTTTAAGTGCTGGTACTGATGAAGTTGATGTTGTCCTACACGGTGCTGCATTAGGTACAGGTGTTGCAGGTATGGGTTCTGGTAATGAAGAAATTTACGAAGAATTGAAAGTTGTTTTGTTTTCAGATAGTGCAATCTCAGGTGAAGCTGCTGCATTAGGGATGGGTTTAATAATGTTGGGTTCAGGTGATGAAGATGCTGAAAATGACATGTATGCTTATGCTCAAGAAACTCAACATGAAAATATTATTCGTGGATTATCCTTAGGAATAGCCTTATTAAATTATGGTAGAGAAGAACAAGCTGAATTGATAATTTTAACTTTATTAGACCATCAAAATCCAATATTACGTCTTGGTGGTGCTTATACTATTGCCTTAGCCTATGCTGGTACTGGTAACAACAAGGCCATTCAGCAATTATTACATATTGCAGTTTCAGATTCAAATGATAATGTTAGAAGAACTGCAGTTATTGCATTAGGTTTTGTTTTGATTCGTGATTATCAAACAGTTCCAAGACTTGTTGAATTATTATCAGAATCTCATAATCCACATGTTCGTTATGGTACTGCTATGGCTTTAGGTATATCATGTGCCGGTCGTGGATTACAACAAGCTGTTGATGTTTTAATGCCATTAACTAAAGATTCAGTTGATTTTGTTCGTCAAGGTGCCTTGATTGCCCTATCAATGGTTTTAATTCAACAAAATGAAAAATCATATCCAAAAGTTACCGAAGTTAGAGAACTTTATGCCTCGATTATTGGTAATAAAAACCAAGATGCTTTAACTAAATTTGGTGCAGCTTTAGGTCAAGGTATAATAGATGCAGGTGGTCGTAATGTTACAATTCAAGTGGAAAACGGTTCAACTGGTACTTTAAACACTAAAGCCATTGTTGGGTTAGCTATTTTCACACAATTTTGGTATTGGTTCCCATTGACACATTTCCTAAGTTTGGCATTTACTCCAACTTCAATTATTGGTGTTCGTGAAGATTTGAAAATTCCAAAATTTGACATAAATTGTCATTCAAAACCTTCATTCTTTGATTATCCACCAAAAGTTAAAGAAGATACACAACAAGTTTATGAAAAAGTTGAATCTGCAATTTTATCAACAACTGCAAAGGCAAAAGCTAGAGCTAAAAAATCTCAAAAGGCTCAAAAAGAGGACGAAATGGAGATTGATGAAAAAACTGAATCAAAGAAAGAATCTAAAAAAGTTGATGATAAAGAAAAAGTTGAAAGATCTGAAAAAGCTGAAGAACCAAACACTGCAACTTCAACATTGACAGGAGGTGAAGGTGTTGAAGAAGCTTCAAGTGCAATCAAATACTCAAAGACTCCATACAAATTAGAAAATGTTAGCAGAGTGTTACCAAACCAATTGAAATATATTTCATTCAATAAAGATGAAAGATTTGTTCCAGTTAGAAAATTCAGAAGTAATGGAGGTGTTGTTGTTTTAATTGATAAAAAACCTGAAGAACCAATACAGTCAATCAAAACAGTTAGACAATTGAATAATAAAGATGCTCCATTACCAAAGCCTTTCCATCTAGAGAATGCTGAAGGTGATGAATAGAACTTGCTAAACCATGAGAAACCCTATTGTATAACAGTTATTTAAAAAAATAAAAGTCTATTAAATTTGAATTTTGTATATACTTTGTTGCGCGAACCGTATTGAGTTTTTCTATGGAGAAAAAGTCAAAGGAAAAGTTGGATGAAGGATCCTTAAAACATGAACATAAACAGTTAAAGGAATCAACAAACCACAACAATGACTACTGTTTACGGGGATTATCCTGTGTATTACAAACAGCCAATACGTGTATGTTTGAATTGCCGTTTTCGTTTTGAACCAGAATACTAACTGGACCTAGTGGTTACGTTATCACGCTCATACCAGACCACATTTATATTACTCTGTTGTTCTTGGATTAGGTGTTCCAGCTCTGGCTCTCATCTTGACTCCATTGAGAAGAAGATATCTATATCCTGACCATGAAGTTGTTCCTAATGGTTATCCATGTAAGTATTTAGAGAGGTGTTTTAAGGAGTTTTACTAACGAGAGTTTATAGTGCCTAAACGGAAAAGAGACTTGACATTGCAAGGCTATGATGATTAAAGTCATCCTTATTATTTATTTGAGCTTATTTATTTATTTATTACATTATTTATTCAGCACTTCAAGAGAAAATACTACAAATTGGAAAAATTTTTTTTTCTAAATATTTACAAATTCGTTGATTTCATTGTAGTGTAACGTTATATACATAATTTAATCACCACTTGTAGAAACCTTCAGGTCTCCAACGTAAACTTGAAGAAGGTAGTTGCATGTATGGTGCTTTTCTTAATTCTTTTTGTTCTTGTTCATATGCTAATCTCTTTTTTGTTTGTTCACCTTTCAAAATAGCTCTAATATGGATATGTGGATGCTCTATAACACCTGTTCTACCTCTACCTTTGATATCAACTCTTTTGATAATGTGGCCATCTTTACCTGCCCAAATTTGATCAAGATATAATTCATCAGGATTTAAATTCAATTGTTTGGCATCATTCAAACCTTTTTCTAGTAACTCTGCAACATCTCTTGCGATTTGTTTTTGATTGAAATGAGCTTGTGTAATAGCTTTTTTGACTTCCATTCTATTGATTAATTTTAAGAAAGTTGTAGCTTTTTTAACAGAATGTTTAATTCTAAATGTTTTCAAATAAATACTTGGTTCAAAAGCTTCTATTTCCTTTTTTGATAACTTTAATTGATATTTTTCACCATTTGATAATTTAACAATATCATTGTTTTTGAAAAATCCATTCTTTGCAACATTTGCATTATATATTTGTAATTTCAAAGGACTTAGATATTTTTCAGCAGCTGGTGTTGGTGCATGACCTATGAATCTTTGAAGTTCTGGATCTTTACGTAGAGTGATTCTTTCTTTATAAAAAGGTTTATCCCCTTGAGCTTGATTATCCATGGAATCCACTAGATCTCTTTTCTTGTTTTTAGTTGGTTTATCTTCAGGTTTAGCTGTAACATCACCAAATAATGATGTTGATTCTTGTAATTTTGAGCTAGAAATATGGAATGATCTCGTGAACCTCGACACGAGTCCTAATTGTGGTTTTAGACTCAACATGCTTTATAAAATATCCAACAATAAGCACTTGATTTATCCAATTCAATCAATCTCTATTGATTTTTCACTTGAGGAAAAAAAAGTGTTGATGCGAAATTCGAAAAACCGAAATGTTACCCTCTTCTGAGCACCTCGGAAGTTGTAAAGCGTTAATCTCCGAGGGTTCTCCAAAATAGTGACATAAACTTTTTTTAGAATACTTAAAACTTGAATATTGATACAATTCTGAGCCTGTAAGAAGCTATTTCATAGGAGAGACTCATTAGTGCTTGAGGTTTAGCACTTGGAGTCTACTAAAACTGGATCGGCTTTACTCAGTTATATTTTAAACAAGCACTAATTTTCCTCAAGTTTAAAGCAAGTTTTTTGAGATAATAACCTGGGGCGTTGCTGAACAAGAAAGAACTCAACCTTTCAAGTAATTGAAAGGAGAATCCGAAACCTGAGAGAATCTTGAAACAATACACAACTGTGCTTAACTATATCAACATCAAGGTCATTGGGTGGTGAATTACTACAATAGCTATTAGCATTAAAGAAAGAACAACCATTATTTGGTCACAATGGGTCTTTATTATCAAGATAACTTGGATGATTTTGGCCATAGAAGAACTATCTTCAAATGTTCAGACTGCTACTCCCATTTCTTTACATCTTCAGACATCATATCAGACAATTTCCATGGTAAAAATGGTACTGCATATCTAGTTGAGAAAGTTGTTAATGTTAAAAGAGGACCAACAGAAATAAGAAGTATGATGACTGGTGAGTATACAGTCTGTGACACGTTATGTCAACAATGTGGTAAATACATTGGCTGGGAATATTTAACTGCTGATGAGATTAGTGAAAAATATAAAGAAGGGAAACACGTTATTGAGGTGTGTGGGTTAGGTGCTTCCGGGATGGATAAGAAGAAGGAGCTATTGTTTTAGAATGCTCGTTGGGTATAGGATATTTGAGGTACACGGTTGAATTTTAATGGGATATATATGACAGGAAAGGATTAGGTTATTTTATTTAGCTTTTATATAATGAAATGTTTATGATAAGAAATTTCAACAAACACTACGACATGACACATACTTAATTTACCTTTAACCTAGCCTTATATTGTAAAAAAACTAATAATAAAAACAAAACAGCCATAAAATGATTGAGCCAATAAATAATAAATCAAAAAAGAATATATACATAGTCTCCCAAAAGTCACACCAAAAAAAAAATTCAAACAATAGTAAGATAATAGTAAAAAAACAAAAGTAGATAGAATCACTGAGCAAAAGTTGCATCAGAAAAACAGTAGAAATATAAAGCCATGTTAAGCAGCTTCAAACGAAACAGTAATAATCTTTTTTGAAATAGACGTTTGAAATAGTCTAGAGGGGTATCAAACAATCTCTTTGAAAAACCCAGCACGTTGATCATCTCTAGCATCACCGCCATCACCCATCTGTATGGAACCCAAAGATTCATCAGTACTTGAGCTATCAGTATCTTCAGTCAAGCTTGACCCATTAGATTCAACACTAAATCTATTATTCGCATCAACAACATTATAAGAATTTGCACGTCTTTTTGGGGGAGGTGGAGGAGGTGGAGGTTTTTTAATTCCAATGGATTCATCAAATGGATTTTGTAACATATAGTTTGTTAATCCTGCATTTTGATATCTTGCTGAGTTCCCTAAATTTCTTGAACTTAATCTATGATTTGGTCTTGAAATTGTAGAGTTTTCTGATTCAGTTTCTTCATAAACTGTATCTATTGTTCTTAGTTGGGTATTATTTTGTGGGTAGGATGATGATGATGGTGATGAAGATGATTGGTAATGTGATGGTCTTGTTGTAGGTATTGTGTTATTTGTTGTCATTGTTGATGTTATTGGAGTTCTTTCATTGGGTATTTGTTGTCCTCTTAAAATACTTGAGCGTAATGAACCAAGACCATCTAAATCTTGTGTATCTTGTGGTGGGGTATCATGATGTTGTATTTGTGAATGATAATAATGGTCTTGACTTGTATTTGTTGCTGGTTTTTTGAATTTTGATAAAACACCACTTAGGAATGAAGGTCTTGAATGTTGAGGTTTTTCACTATAATCATAATTATGACTATCATCAAATCCATATTCATCATCTAATCTCCTTGTTGATGTAATAGAATGTGTAAAAGAACCCTTCTCTGAATGATTACCACCAAATCTCTTCTTTCTGAAAACGAAAAACCACAATAAAAACAATATAATTGAAACACCAGCAACGGAACCAACAACAGAACCTGCAATTTTCCCCTTTGTTGAGCCAGAATTATCATCTGAACTTGAAGTTGAAGTTCTGAAACCCGGTATAGAGTTTGCAAAATATGATAAATCTGTAGTCTTTGTTGAACCACTTGAATATGAAAATGTGGAAGGATCTTGTAAAACAGTGGAGACCGGTAAAGCTGTTGTTATTGTTGTGCTTTCATCTGTAAGACAATAGATTTGGGTATATACAAAAGTTGTTGAACCTTGTGTTGTTGTTGGTGATGCTGAGGATGAAGCTTCAGTATATGTTGGAGAAGAAGTTGTACTTTCAGGGATAACTGATGATGATGGTGATGATGAGAATACAGTTGATGTTATAGAACTGCTTTCAGAAGGTGATGAGGTCTTTGATGAGGATGAAGAGTCTGTAGACAGCTTGGGCAGTGAATGTAAATGGAATGAGGATGACTCTTCTGAACTTGAGGATAATGAGGGTAATGAGGATGATGATATAGACGAACTAGATGTTATTGATGAAGAGTTCAGAGTAGAAGAGTCATGAGTATGAAATAATCTTGCAGATGAATCATCTGAGGAGCTTGCTGATGATAATGTTGAATTTGAACTTGACGTGTCAGTGATTGTAGAGTTATCCAGAGCAGACAAACTTGGTGTCACTATTGACGTTATGCTTGAACTTGTGGCCTGTTTCTCACTGCTAGATGATGACGACGATGATGAGCTGAGAGATGATAATATTGTTGTACTGGTTGAACCCAGCAGAGTTGTTGAAGATGAAGTTGAATTAGACATTCTCCGTTATCAATAATTAGCGAATGACAACTACCAACAAACCCACCAGCCTAATGATATTATAAAACCCAATAGAACCTTTAATAATTCACCAACTCCTTCTTTGATGTGATATTTGTTTTCCTTTTCCTTCCTGAACGATGTACTTGGTTACTGTGGGAATATCAGCAAGCTAAAAAATCTATTATTATGACAACAACCGCAGTTTCTCTCTTTTGAAAAAGGCTTTTTTTTGTAAGCGATAGACACAGATTGGGAAAAGCACTTGTTATGGCTCAGATTATAATTATGGAGATGATAAACTAGTTTCTCTCAGCCACTTTTTCATTTAATTCAACCGTTCCCAAATGTTTTAAATCTGACTTTGGTTCGTCCTTTTCCCACTTTAAAAAAAAACTGTTTCACCAAATTCGTAATTTTTCTATCCCCAAAAAAAAACACGCGAGATTTGACCGAAAACAAGTGTGTTTAGTGGAATTTGTTCAGCCCAGATTTTAATTCTGGTTTGATTTGATAGTGCTGGCCAGGTTGTGATTAGTATTTAATCACCTTTCAATTACACTGGTACAAAATTTGATCTACCACGTTATTAATTCTATGGCAAAATTCCTGATTTGCCCAATTTCGTTTTTCTTTTTTGATCGAAAATTTGACGTATTAATTTTTTTTTTTTGATTTAAAAATAGCGTGTGGTGTTGGGATGTTCGCGAAGTCTAGATCTAGGCCAATACATACTTAGTTCAAATTGTAATCTGTTTATTAAAAAGTAATCTTTTTACCTGTGGATTTCACAATGGCTGCACTTTGTCTTTGTGCTCCAGCTAATGCCACACTGGATTTAGGTCTTTCCGGTTTTCTATCTGAGTTATTAAAGGTTCTCTTTGGCTTATTCTGTCTTTCTCTGTAAACTGGTGCAGGTTTTTCAAAAGTTTCCACTGCAGCTGCATTAGTTGGTTCATTATATGATGATGATGATGATTCTTCTTGCTGTTGTTCAGGTTTTCTAACTAAATTCTTTGGGGTTCTTTTACTTCTATCTTCACCATATTCTAATCTTAAATTTCTTTGCATCAATTTTCTACAACTTTTATCTTTTAAAGCTTTTGTTGGACCTTCTTCATCTTTAAAATCTAAAAATGCAAAGCCTTTACATTTACCAGTATCTTCAAAAGTGGCCATTCTAATCTTGATGATATCTCCACAATGTTGGAAATGTTGAGTTAATAATTCATTAGTTGTATCAAATGATAAATTACCAACAAATAAAATTCTTGATGGTGGATTTTTAGATAATGGTGCATCTTCTTTTGATGGACGTCCTTCAAATGATGAACTATTCTTAATTAATAGATTTCTACCGTTTAAATGTTGTTCAGATAATTGAATAACTGATGATTGATGATTTTTAGTTGGGAAATCAATATATGCAAAACCTTTAATTTTTTTACTTTGATGTTGCATTGGTAAATTTATTCTAACAAAATCTTTTTCATTAATTTGACATGGTTCTGTTTCTTTTAAATCTGTGGAAAATTCTGGTAAATCTGTAGTTTTATTTGTAATGAATCTAATTAAATCATCTTTTGTTGTATCAAATGATAAATTACCAATCCAAACACCTATTCTTTCAGGTTTTTTCTCTTTTTCTTCACTTGATTCAGTTTCTTCAATATTTGCAGGTTTAGGTTTTGGATTTTTTTTCTCTAATTTAGCAAGATCTAATTTCCCCTTTCTTAGTAAACGTTTTTGTTTTTTAGATAATGGAGCAGATTGGTTTAAATCAATTTCAATTTCTTCACCTGTGGCTTCATCCATAGTTCTCTTTTTTGGTGTGGTTTCTTCAGCAGCTGACTCAGTGGCTTCTATTTCTTCTTTACTCATTTTGAATTTATATTAATCTTTGATATCCTTCTAAGTTGTGTCTATAAAATTATCAGTTATCAACTCTGTATAAATTTTTTTTTCTCTTGCAAAAAAACTTCATCGGTATGGCCAGCACCTCATCGCATCTACGATAAAAGAAATCAAGGCTTAAATTGAAACCAAAAAAGGTGAAATACAGCTGGAATTTAGATAGAAATGAAAGTTTCAGTTTCAAGTTCCATAATCACCAAAAAAAAACTCCATTTAATGCTCAAAATGGAGCCAAAAATTGGCAAAAAAATGATTCTCCCGGGGGCGAGTCGAACGCCCGATCTCAAGATGTCTTGTTACCATTACAGTCTTGCGCCTTAAACCAACTTGGCTACCGAGAGGTGTTGTACGGACACTTGAAACCGGAGAGTGAATATGATATGCCAGGACCCGAAGGCCCGCGGCAGCGCAATTTCAATTAAATGGACACCTTGCACATAGAATTTAAAGATAATTTTGAGCTAGAAATGAAGAATAGCTTCTGGTTATCATATTATATAACTGACAGCGTTTTGAAGCGTTTTGAAGGTTGTTGTTTCCAATCCGAACCGTTTATTGATGGACCATGAGAGAAGACTTCAAGTGAAAAGGTAATGACGTCCCGGAACATGATTAACTGATTTGTAGTTCTTTGAACAACCATGCTGCTAAGATCATTAATGGTGTACCTTGAGTAGTAGCGTGTATCTTTAATCTATCTAGATGTCAAGGATGAAACAATCTTTGTTCTTTCAAACTCCAGATCACAAGTACCACAATTGAGTACAACGTACATGTCTTGCGCATCGGCCCCTTATGTCATAATCAGAGGTTGGGATACTCCACATTTCCATAATAAATTCATCATGTTCATCTTCTCAATATGTCTGTATGCTATTAAATCATGGTTAAACCTGTCAAAAAAAATTATTGGTACACCTACGGTCCGAGGTGGATTGATTTTAACAATCGATATTAGTGTGAATTCAATGGTTTTAAAGGTGAATATGGGGTTAATGATAGTGGATAGTGTATATCCAGTGATTATTTCCACTATCAGAGAGTATTTTGATGTGTATTTTCATTGTTTTGCAGTTTTCCCTACGGATTTAGTCTAGGCATGATCAAATTATTTAGACCGTGATGGAATTATCAAATCACCACTTTCCAGATTAAAAAAGACTCCAGAAAACAAGATTTCGAGGATTTAACCAATTTACTCATAATAATCCAATATAACCAATCTCAAATACCTTCACCATCAAAATCATCCATAATTTCTCAATAATTTCAACCTTTAACTAAAATCCTGACAACCAACAGAAAAAAACGCAGGAAAAAAGCAGCACAGAACAAAAAAAAACAGTGAAAATATTTAACTGACTCAAATTCTTTTAAAACAACTACAAAACTTGTTTACACTATAAACACACCATTTAAAAATCAACACCACTCCATACAAATCATCTTAACTACCTTCCCCTATTAAAACCACACTAAAATCTCACAGTCACACGCCTTTTTGCTCAAATTTGACAAATCCAAAAAGAAAAAAACGGAAAATTTCAACTTCCCACACGACCCATAATCGAAAACAGAGGGTCTTTATTCAATCATAAGCATTTACTCTAAAGTCATATAAAAACGGTGCTATCAATAGATCATTGCTGCTACTAGAAAACCAGTGATAGCCATACTTCTCACTCCCCTTTGCCAAAGTTTTACACCTTTTTCTTTACCCCAGAGTGTTATGATTGTTCATTAGTTCAATGGAATTTTATAAACAACAAAACAATATCAACAACTCAACTGAAAAATTCTACCAAATGCAGCGATTACAACCAAGTATATCAAACTCATCAACGCTGACAAACAACTCAACTTCCACTACAACAAATTCTTCTTCAAATTCATCTCCGTCATCACCATCTTTGAGCAATAATTGTCAAACACCAAAGATCAATTCCAAAAAGAAGAAGTTATACAATTTACAAATAGATACTAAAAACATCACTTCATTATGCAATCAATTCATTAAGGAGAATAATCATTTAGGTTTAGCATTAATCGCTAGACAAAAAGGTATCCCACCTTTATTAAGACATAAAATTTGGCCAATCTTGTTAAAATATCATCCTTATGTTATAAATCCATACCTAAGTGCAAATGTGGAAAATGATTCAGATAATGATATCCCCGAGGGTAAAATCAAATCAGAATTATTGAAATATTTCAGAATAAGGAATATTTTAGATGATGAAAATTCACAACCCAATAACAATAACAATAGTAATAATAATGGTAATGTCTCACCAGATTATAAAACTTCTGCATTAGAAGAAGAAATTATAAGGATTTTAGAAGCTTCAATTTTAAAATTTTTCAAAAAATGGGGTGCTATCATAAAATATGATGCTGGTTTCGCATGGATTGCTTTGAATTTAGCTGAATGGTTTCCCCCAATCCCTGGTTCAAATTATGTTTTAATTGGGAGAGATGTCATTAATCAAAAAGATCCTCATAATAAACATTTAACACAGTTGAGTTCTTTAAAAGATGAAGAGGAGTTTAGTCTTGATGAACAACAATTTGAACAAGAGGAGGACCAGGATGAAGGTGCCATAATGACATTTGCTGAAGTTTATGAACGATTAGTATTGGTGCTTTTACATTCAAATGAATCAGATGATAAAGAACATAATCAAGATGATTCTAAAAACACTGTTGATATAATATCTTCAAATAATTTAAACAGATTAGAATTATTGTTTAAATCTGGTAATATTGAATCAAGAATTGGGTTTTTCCTTATTGCGTTTGCTAAACTATTACCAGAATTATATAAATCTTTATCAGAGGAGGAAATTGTTAATAGTAATTCAAATAAGAATAATCAATGGCTAACATGGTGGTTTAAATATTGTGGGGCAAAAGTTTTCGATAAATTTGATCGTGGGAGATTATGGGATTTATTAATTGGATTTAGATTATCTTATTCAAATTTTGAATATAAATTTTTTGATAATTCAAGAGTTTTGAAAAGGTTTAAGAAATTTTATAATGATGATGATTTTAAATTTGATAATGATTTGAATGTTGAATTCCAAACTGATGCATTTTGGTATAAACCTTCAAATGATGAAAAAAATGAATTGAAATGGTCTCAATGTGATTATCAAATTCAATTGGTTTTCATATATATTGCAATTTTACAAAAAAATGAATCAAAATTATTAGAATTTGATCAATTTGAAATTAAGAATTTCTTGAATAAATTACCAAATGATAAATTCAAAGAAATTCATGAATTAAATACCATTAATGATCCCAAATTATTGAATAATAGTGATTATGTTAGTAATGATTTTGAAAAATTGTTTAATCAAGCTGGTGAATTATGGAGAAATTGGTTATGGAATGAAATTAGAGATGAAATTAATGAATGAAATGATGATACACAATGTATAGAAAAGAGTACAAAATTTATTTATATGTTAGAGAATTAAAGAAACAAATATTATAAATTATTGATACGTAGTCTAGGATTATTATATAACAGCATCATGAACTTCTGGTTTGACAACTTCTGGAGCTTTTTCCACTTCCACTTTACCACCTGCATTCTCTTTCAACACTTTACTTGGCTTTTTAGCTTTTTTTACAACTTTTTCACCTTTCACCCCATCCTTTAATTGTTCTTTTTCAACTTCACCAATCTTCTCACCATTAATTTCTGGTGACTCCACTTTATTTTGTTTTATAGCTATTTTCACAACTTTTTCACCTTTATTTTCTTGTAATGGTTGTTTTGGTTCAGAGTTTTCAACTTTCAATTCATCGTTTCCAGCTTTAGAATCATCTTTTAATTCATCAACCTTCTTTTGAGCCTTTTTAACAACTGGAACATCAACTTTCAAGTCATCTTTAGCAGCTGGAGTCTCTGTAATTTGACCCCATTGATAAACAGTACTAACTGTAGCACCTGCTTCATCAATTTCATATAATGTCTTTGTAATTATCTCTTCAACGGTCTTTGCAGCACCACCTGTCTTTGTAGCTTTTTTCAATTTTTTAATTGGTTGTTGAGATTTAAATTCTAATTCACCTTCTTCTCCATCATTATTCATTTTCTTGTTTTCCATATCATTAAATAATTGTTTATCTTTATTAATAGTTTTATCACTTATTAATTTATCAATAAATTCATCAGCTTCACCATTTTCAATATTTTGATCACCTGCAACTATAACTTTATCATTTTCTGCATCATAGACTTCATGAATAACTTCATCATTTGTTGATTCTTTTAATTCTTCAATCTTGGATTTAAATTCTTGTTGTTCTTTAGAAAATTCAAATTTTTTAAATTTCAATTGTTTCTTCTTTTCAACACCATCAGCTTTATAATAATTACCAAATTTAAATTCATTTTTAGATTGACCAAATTTAACAGGACCATTATTTAAACTTTGTAAAACTTTTTCTTCAAATTTTTTATTTGTACTATCCATATCAATTAAGAAATCTTCATCATTATCACCATTATGTCTTAAATCTTCAAATTCATCAACTTCTGCAAGATATTCATCAACTTCATCCCAATCAACACTACCAATTTTTAATCTTGATAAATCAGTATTTTTGAAAACATTAAATTTTTCTTCACGCCATTGATCACTAACATCTTCAAATGCTAATTTCCATGCTTTATCATAAA
The DNA here is from genome assembly GCF_001661255.1 of Hansenula anomala. Classification (NCBI taxonomy): domain Eukaryota; kingdom Fungi; phylum Ascomycota; class Saccharomycetes; order Phaffomycetales; family Wickerhamomycetaceae; genus Hansenula; species Hansenula anomala. The sequence goes on from NW_017567113.1 coordinate 1,639,798, forward strand.
CAACTTTATTCTTTTCATATTCACGTTGTCTTAATTCTTCATTTGCTAACCATTCCATATGTTTTAAATCATCAGTGGAAGGTTCATAAATATGCCATATAACATAATGTGGTAATCCAATAACATTAAATCCCATAGTTTTACATAACTTACCAAAAGCTTCAGTTTCTGCATGTTTTTTAAATGAAAAAGCTGGAAACATTGCACCTTGTCTGAAAACATTTGCTTTTGCTAAAATTGAAACACCTCCAATACCATCTAATTCAATTTCAACTTCTTCATCACCATAAGGATCTCTTAGGTAAGCTAAATGAGGTCTCCATGTGGCATATTCAGGATAACCTTCCACAATAACTGCATCTTCATCTAATTGCTCAGCTAACTCAACACCACCTTCACTTTCTTGCCATGAATTCAAATCATAAGCTTGTTCAGAACCTAACCAATCTGGTAAAGGTCTCCAAATATTTGGCACAATAACATCTTTATCATGATGCATTAAATCTTCAATGATTGTAGCAGGAACAGTTTCAACATCTGCATCTCTCCAATAAACCCATGAATGATCAGGTCTTAATGCTGTGGTTAATAACCAATTTCTTGCAATTGCCATTAATTTTCTTCTTGGACCTTGAGCTGCAAACCCATGACGATCACTAAAACTTTGACCAACAATTTGTCCAAAATTTTTTTCATAAATATCAATTCTACCAAATCTCTTTGATTTATCAGAATCTGCTTGGATTGTTTTCAAATGACTTTTCAAATCAGGGATTGTAGAATCTGAAGTATCAGAAATTAAAAATGCTAAATCAATTAAATTATGAGGATATGTTAAATTCTTCATATGACTGAAAAACATTGGTAAATGAGCTGAGGCATCTCTTAATGGAACTAAAAACAAAACACGTTCATTATTTTGCCAACCATTACCTGTTGATTTGAAATCTGCTAAATCATAAAATTCCACACCAATATCATTAAGTGAATCTATTGAACTTGAATGTAATGAATTGGGGAAATCTGGTGCATAGAAATGTTCCTCATTTGTTTGATATATTGAATATAGGTAAAATATAATAAAGAATGGTAAGACCGAATAGATTGTCTGTATAAGTAATTTGAACAATTCAAATGCCCCGTCTATGATGCTTGATTCATCAAGATTTAATGATGTGAAGATGGAATCTTGAGAATGATGATTATATTTTTCTTTAACGTCAATTTGTAGCTCTTCATCACTCGAACTTAGTTCAGGCTTACCTTCACCACCTGAAGAAGCTATGTTTCTCTGTCTTGACATAATTCACGTTTGTTTATACCTTTGGAATGTTGAACAGCGGTTGTTGATATATTGGAAAGCAGATATATAGACCTCACTAGCAACAGTAATAGCACAACAGCAGAGTGGTATTTGATCTACCGCTCTGGCACAACAATCTAGACTCGTGTACACCTAAAGCTCCAAAGGTCGTGTAGCTTTTAACAATTTCTGGTTTGGCTGGATTATTTTTTTTTTCTTTTTCCCAGCGCAGAGATCTTCGATCTTTAGAATTTCAGATCCAGACGTTTTTGGCAGAGACCGCTTTTTACGTGGAATTGTTAGAGATTGTTTCATTGTGGAGTATCTTTGGAAATGGGTACAGAAGACGCGTTTTTGGTGTCATTTTCAAAAGGAAACCATACTGAATTGTGTTTGTAAAAGTGTGTTCTGACTGGATAGACTGTTTCGTTATCAACTTCTCTGCGTTTTCTGAGACCACGGAGAAACCTTTGGAAGGGGAAAGATATTCTTAGAGAATTGAGTGGATTTGAGCACTGGACTATAAAGAAAGTTGTTAATAGTAGTTTTTATTGATTTAAACGCTCTTTTACTGATCAACTGCTCTTCATGTTGTGGTTTAATATACCTTCATATCTAGACTTCCCAATTAGGAACTAAACATCCCTTTACTCTCGGATTGTAATCGCGATGATGGTTTTTTTTTACAGGAAAGAAAAAAACATGAATAAACAGACATCAATCAACAATTCATTATAACACGACTAAAATACCAGCAATGCAGTGTGCAAGTAAGTAGAAACTTACAGAACCATCATGGTAGAATCACATACTAACATACTCTCTTTTTTAGTTTCTGGATTACCTCCAAAAATCCCAGTTGTTTCCCCAAAGAGTGGATCAATATTCGAAAAAGAATTAATACAACAATACATTAATGAACACCATAAAGATCCAATAAACTCAGAGCCATTAACTCTCGAGGAACTAATAGAGATTAAGGTATCGCCTTACCAACCTCCAAGACAACCAACATTGAACTCAATACCCTCTTTGTTATCTTCATTACAAAATGAATGGGATTCAGTTGCATTAGAACTTTTCCAATTAAGAAAACAATTAGATGATACAAGAAAAGAATTATCAACTGCACTATACCACCATGATGCTGCTGTTAGGGTTGCCTCAAAAGCGATAAAGCAAAGAGATGAAGCAAGAGCTGCATTACAAGAATTAACATTATCAATAAGTAATGGGAAATCAATTGAACCTGAACAAGTTACTACGAATGGTGACAATGATGTTCAATTAACAGATTCCGCGCCATCTGAAGAGATTGCACAATTGATAACAAGCGCTAATGAAGAATTGTTTGCCATTCACAAAGCTCAAAAGAATAAAGTTAATGTTAATATCACCACTCCATTGGGTGCAATCCATGCTGTTGGTAAACATGAAAGTAAACCTTATAAAAGAATCGTTGCTTCCAGTATTGTTGGTGGTGAAGTATTTTTAACTTCAAGTACAGGTCTCACATCTGTTTATGATGTTGAATCACAAAGTTATCATAAAAATGATTTAATCATAAAGAATAAAAACATTTCAATAATTACAGAGGTTTTACATAATGATTCAACTTCAACATTAGTTGGAGCTTCTACAGGTGATTTGATGATTAATAATGATGTCAAATTAGGGGTTAACGTCCATCAAGAGGCGCTAGTTTCAATCTTACCACATCCTTCTTTGAAAAATTTGGTTTTCTCAATTGATAAAAGTGGTACATATGCCCTTCATGATACAAATACCTTAGTGACACTATTTCAAGGTAAATTGAACAGCAATATTGTTGGTGCAAGCATTCATACAGATGGTGCCTTAGTTGCAGTTGCTGATGGTGATGGTACAATCTCAATCATTGATCTAAGAAGTAATGAAGTTGTTAAGAAGTTAGAAACTCCAAATAGTGAGCTTTCAGATGTTAAGTTTGGGCCAAATGGGTATTGGTTAATCGGTGCATATTCTTCTGCATCTTCAAATTTCATCAAAGTTTGGGATTTAAGAAAAGATTCATCAGAGACTATTGAATTGGTTCACAAAGCTCACAAGATCATCACTGATAAATCTTCACAGTTGGTTTTCACTCTTGGTGACTCTACTGTGGAGATTGCCCAATACAATAAAAAGGGTAAGGAATGGGTTTTGAAAACTACGAATGATCCATTAAAAGTTGAAATTGACGGTGCTATCGTTGATGGTGTTTTAGTTGATGATTCAAAAGAAGATGAGATCCAACTAGCAATTGTGAGTGACTCTTCGTCTGTTAGACAATTCAAGATTTCAAATAATTGAATGCAAAATCTTTAAAAAGAGCTTTTAATTTATGTTAATTTTTATTGTAGATTTTTTTGTTTTGATTTTGTTGCCCTTAAACCTGTCAAGAATTCAAAAAAAAATTAAAAAATTATGCTCTACGAAAAAACAAAAGATACCGAATACACCGTGGACAAAGACATTAAGGGTGAGAATTTGATAAGGCAAAGAACCAATTATTTCAGCTAAATACAATGTCAAGGAGGCTAGTACGATCCATAAGAAACATCAGCTCCACTCCAGCAGAAATCAAGATCAAAGCAGCTACAAGTAACGATTCATTTGGCCCAACTACATCCGAGTTGAACGAATTAGCCATCCTAACAAATGATTCAAAGCAATTGAAACAGATCATAACCATCTTGGTAAAGAGAATAAATGATTCCTCACGTAATTGGAGACATATCTTGAAAAGTCTCACAGTGATTCAATATTGTATGTTGGCTGGATCTATTGAATTTGTTTATTGGATTCAAAATAATTCATATTTGATTTCAACATTGAAGGAGTTCCAATTGAAGGATTCAAATGATATGGCTCAACAGATTAGAAAAAAGGCCAAAAGTATATCAAAGCTATTGAAAGATGACAAGTTATTGGAGGAAAAGAGATCAAACTATCATATTTACAGAAATAAGATGTCCCAGCCTGCAAATGGGAAAAGATCCTCTTTAGATATAACAAGACATGATGTTGAACCAGATGTTGAAGCTATCGGGTCTCCTGCTTTAGAAGATGGTTTTAATCCATTCAAAAGAGGAACGCAGAGTTTGGATATAAAGCGTTCCATTGGCGGTAGTCGTGGTTGGGAGAGTAATGGTGGTTTACTTGGTCATAAGGATAGGCAGAGTGATGAGATTTCACGTATATTGGCTAATATAGAAGAAGAGTGATGCTGAATTTCAGTGCATTGGAGTTTATTAGCTCCTCAAAGGAAGATAGGACCATAGAAATTGATCCAGATCTTAAGTTTGACTAATATGAAAAGCCTTCACTCAACTTTGAAAAGGTTTTAGGGAAATCATTTGCAACAAATTGACAAATTTCCTTCAGAACGTTTAGGGGCTTCAAAATTCTACTCAATTATTTGTCATTCATTTACATTCCAGAAGGTATATTACTAAAACCACGTTGCATCACCGTTGTCAACATCTCCAGAACATCACATTTACAATTCAATTGATCAAAATAAACCACGTCACGATTCACTGTCGTCCAATACGAATAAAACCACAGGACAATATCCCAATTAAGCATTTTTCTAAACCTCATCTTTCTGACCGTTGAAAGAATAATCCCGATATATTTTCCAGGGGAGGGCCTTCAAAACCCGACATCTGCTCAATTTTCATGGGAATTACACCGTTCAAATTCTAGAAGAAAGCTAATATTGCATTAATATAATTATAATAAACTAATTCTAATGAAAACGTTCAATTTCCAATTCATTTTAATTAAATTCTCGTATTTAAACTCATTGTTTACGTCTTTATTAATTTTCTATGAGTTTCTTTTTTTTTGTGTCCTTATCTGCCCAAAAAGGAAATATCGGTTCGGGCAGCACGGTTTGCCACTATGTACAAAACATATAAAAGGGGCAAGTCAGCCATCCCTTCAAGTTGCACTTTCCACTTGTTTTAATCCATCAAGAATATATCAAATAATCATCTATTCAATATGCAAATCTTTGTTAAAACTCTTACTGGGAAAACTATCACCTTAGAAGTATGTTGAGCTTTTTTTACTTCATTCCTGTTGCTGTACCCCGTGCGTTGTGTCATGTTATCTTTGTGTTGTTTTGATTCATGAAGTTGGTGGCGCGCTAAACACCAACAAGAGCTTTGGATGGGTCCAGTTGTGTTTAGAAGGGTATAGTGGTTGGGAATGATGTGAAGTGCTTTTTTTCACATTTTCATTTACTAACTTTTTAACTAGGTTGAATCTTCTGACACTATTGACAATGTTAAATCCAAGATTCAAGATAAAGAAGGTATTCCACCAGATCAACAACGTTTAATCTTTGCTGGTAAACAATTGGAAGATGGCAGAACTTTATCAGATTACAACATCCAAAAAGAATCAACATTACATTTGGTTTTAAGATTAAGAGGTGGTATGCAAATCTTCGTTAAAACTTTGACTGGTAAGACTATTACCTTAGAAGTTGAATCTTCTGACACCATTGATAACGTCAAATCCAAAATTCAAGACAAAGAAGGTATTCCACCAGATCAACAACGTTTAATTTTTGCTGGTAAGCAATTAGAAGACGGTAGAACCTTATCAGATTACAATATTCAAAAAGAATCAACATTGCATTTGGTGTTAAGATTGAGAGGTGGTATGCAAATTTTCGTTAAAACATTAACTGGTAAAACAATCACTTTAGAAGTTGAATCCTCTGATACTATTGATAATGTTAAGTCTAAGATTCAAGACAAAGAAGGTATTCCTCCAGATCAACAACGTTTAATTTTTGCTGGTAAGCAATTAGAAGACGGTAGAACCTTATCAGATTACAATATTCAAAAAGAATCAACATTGCATTTGGTGTTAAGATTGAGAGGTGGTATGCAAATTTTCGTTAA
>NW_017567113.1:1646060-1646479 GCF_001661255.1 Hansenula anomala
ACCTTATCAGATTACAATATTCAAAAAGAATCAACATTGCATTTGGTGTTAAGATTGAGAGGTGGTATGCAAATTTTCGTTAAAACATTAACTGGTAAAACAATCACTTTAGAAGTTGAATCCTCTGATACTATTGATAATGTTAAGTCTAAGATTCAAGACAAAGAAGGTATTCCTCCAGATCAACAACGTTTAATTTTTGCTGGTAAGCAATTAGAAGACGGTAGAACCTTATCAGATTACAATATTCAAAAAGAATCAACATTGCATTTGGTGTTAAGATTGAGAGGTGGTATGCAAATTTTCGTTAAAACATTAACTGGTAAAACAATCACTTTAGAAGTTGAATCCTCTGATACTATTGATAATGTTAAGTCTAAGATTCAAGACAAAGAAGGTATTCCACCAGATCAACAACG
>NW_017567113.1:1646499-1712165 GCF_001661255.1 Hansenula anomala
TTGTGTTGTTTTGATTCATGAAGTTGGTGGCGCGCTAAACACCAACAAGAGCTTTGGATGGGTCCAGTTGTGTTTAGAAGGGTATAGTGGTTGGGAATGATGTGAAGTGCTTTTTTTCACATTTTCATTTACTAACTTTTTAACTAGGTTGAATCTTCTGACACTATTGACAATGTTAAATCCAAGATTCAAGATAAAGAAGGTATTCCACCAGATCAACAACGTTTAATCTTTGCTGGTAAACAATTGGAAGATGGCAGAACTTTATCAGATTACAACATCCAAAAAGAATCAACATTACATTTGGTTTTAAGATTAAGAGGTGGTATGCAAATCTTCGTTAAAACTTTGACTGGTAAGACTATTACCTTAGAAGTTGAATCTTCTGACACCATTGATAACGTCAAATCCAAAATTCAAGACAAAGAAGGTATTCCACCAGATCAACAACGTTTAATTTTTGCTGGTAAGCAATTAGAAGACGGTAGAACCTTATCAGATTACAATATTCAAAAAGAATCAACATTGCATTTGGTGTTAAGATTGAGAGGTGGTATGCAAATTTTCGTTAAAACATTAACTGGTAAAACAATCACTTTAGAAGTTGAATCCTCTGATACTATTGATAATGTTAAGTCTAAGATTCAAGACAAAGAAGGTATTCCTCCAGATCAACAACGTTTAATTTTTGCTGGTAAGCAATTAGAAGACGGTAGAACCTTATCAGATTACAATATTCAAAAAGAATCAACATTGCATTTGGTGTTAAGATTGAGAGGTGGTATGCAAATTTTCGTTAAAACATTAACTGGTAAAACAATCACTTTAGAAGTTGAATCCTCTGATACTATTGATAATGTTAAGTCTAAGATTCAAGACAAAGAAGGTATTCCACCAGATCAACAACGTTTAATCTTTGCTGGTAAGCAATTAGAAGATGGTAGAACTTTGTCAGATTACAACATCCAAAAAGAATCAACATTGCATTTGGTTTTAAGATTGAGAGGTGGTATGCAAATTTTTGTCAAGACTTTAACTGGTAAGACCATTACCTTAGAAGTTGAATCTTCAGACACTATCGATAACGTCAAATCCAAAATTCAAGATAAAGAAGGTATCCCACCTGATCAACAACGTTTAATCTTTGCCGGTAAACAATTGGAAGATGGTAGAACTTTATCGGATTACAACATCCAAAAAGAATCAACCTTACATTTGGTTTTAAGATTGAGAGGTGGGTTCTAAGAAGCTGGTACTTTTTTTATTAATGTCTCCTTTTTATTTATTATTTTGATGAAGTTTCAACTATATTTGTGTGACTTACACTAGAATTTGTCTTTTTGAGTTAGAGTGTAAAAAATATCTGGTTTGAAGTTTGGTGAAGATTAGTACTTGCTTCAACATTTTTATTAAAAAAAAAACCATTTTTTGCTGACTGGTTTCGTGTCAATCAATACATGATTTTTGGTCTTCAATTATTAAACTTGTAGTATTTCTATATATAATTCTCATGCTAAAGCATTACCGATCTCAACCTTGATCACCGATGAAGGTTCTATAGCATCAAGAGCTTTCAAAGCATCAACAACTTTATACTTGATGTTTTCATTCTTTAAACCTATCAAAGCTTTACCTGCTCTGACTGTATGTATTTTAACATTTTCAACATCCTCAGTCTTTGTATTGTTCTTGAAAATGATCTCCCAAGTCTTAATTAACAAATCAACATTATTTGAGTCAATATTAGAAGCACCTTTCAAAACCTCTGCGATTTTGCTTAGACCTTCATCAACAGCAATCTGGGATCTCCAAGTAGGTATTATGACGTTGGAATTTATTGTTCCTTCTAATGCCTTCAATGTGAACTCTAACAATTCTGGATGATATGTCTTGTCAGGATAAATTTGGAAACTTTTGACTAAACTTGATAAGGCTTTCATTCTTTGAGCTTCTCTTGTTAAATTCTTTTGAGAAGATTTTGCATTAACGGTCTTGTGTTCATCTTTTTCCATATCTTCATCTTCATCTTCAGATTCATAATATTCGTCACTTAACAATGGTTCAAAGATTTCTAAAACTTGATCATGGAGTTCTTCACTTGGATAAATGCTTGCAAATTCACCTAATGAAACAATTGCATGTTTTTGATAGTCCTTATTACGTCTCTTTGCTTCTGTAATAACAATCTTGTTGATTTTTGCAAGTAGCTCAGGATGCGAGTCAACAAATGGCTTGGATTTAGATGATAATGAGACTAAAGCTTGTAGAACATCTTCTTTACCGTTCCATGATCTACCTTGGCATGCGTTCATCAAAACTTCAAATAGCTCATCGGCACTAGAGCCAATACCTGTTGCACCATCAATTGCATTACAAGCTTCAGCAATACTCTTTGCAGATGTCTGTCTAACTGAAAATTGTGGTGAGGTGATATACTGCTTAACTAAAGCACATATTTCATGAATATAGAGTTTAACAGCACCATTACCAGATGTGTTTTCTGTCCATTCACTTTCAAAATTTTTAGCAACTTCTTTATTGGCATCATTCTTTGCAACAAAAGCAACTGGTAAGAATGCGGAAGCAACTGAAGCAAATCTATCACCTGAATATTTTGAAACAGCTTCAGATGCGACACCTGCAACAATTTTGGATTTTTCATCTTCAGATTCAAAGTAAGAAGCTTGAATCTTTTCACCATATTTAGCAACAACATCAACCGAACAGACACGACAAACATAACCAGCTGCTGTAGCAAATGAAGAAGAAACTGTGGTATTTCTGTCATTCAATTGTGAAATACAAGTGTTTAATAAAACTTCACCATATGGTTTCAACAATTGCAAATGTCTAACAACCAACGTAACAAATAATCTACTAGCAGCAGCTTTTGAAGGTAAACCAACAGATTTCTTAACGGTTGATTGAATTCTAACAACAACATCACCTATTATGTCATCATCAATCAAATCAATTAATCTTTCTAACGCGTTCATCATAGGTGAACTTCCAATACTTTGTAATCTTTTAGCATCAATATCATCATGCTTCAAATTGTACTTGTCAGCATTCAAGGTCAAGTAGTTGATAATTTGAGGTTCTAAAGTTGACATTAGCAAGACGAATTGGTCAATCAATTCAGCAATGAAAGGTTTGATGGCTTTACCGCCTCTTTTGACCAACTTCAAAATTGTTTCAAGGGAGAAATCACGAACATCTTCGGCATCACTTTGTATACCTTTTGTACCTAATAAAAATGGCAAAAGCTTAGATAAAACTTCTTTGGCATTTGTCTCAGATGAACCTGATTCCACTTTAATGCTATTCACCAACATTTGAGATAATGATCTTGTCAAACCACCACCAGCTTTTCTAACACTATCCTTTATATCATCAATCGCACGGAATCCCATAGTCCAAATTTCTTCCATTCTGTCTTGGTATTTATCCTTATTCAAAGCTTGCAACAAATCAGTTAAGGCAACAGTACTTGCTTCCCTAACTCTCCATTCTTTATTTCCCATTCCTGTAAGAAGCTCTTTCAAGATTCCTTCATGGTATTCATCAATAGTTTTAGAACTATCTTGAACAATTGTGGTCCAAATGTCATTCATGGATCTGGCAACTGAAGGATTTGGATCAAATCTATATCTGTATAACTTAGGAATCAAACGGTTTGACAAAGACGAATTTTCAAAAAGTAACTTGTCAAGACTTGATTTTGACATAATACTACCTAATCCAAAAGCAATACCTTTTCTTGAAGACCATAATGCAGAGCTTTTAGCTAAAGACATGAATTTATAAACAAGACTTGGATCACCAACCTCAGATGCTAAATTTAAAATATCTTTGTAAGTTGACACAGAGCCATCATCTGTCTTCAAAACACCTGGTTCAAAGAGTTCAGTATCTTCAGAGACAGTACCAGCACCTAATTTAGCAGATGATGTTGATTCTGTGAATGATCTAAGTAGACTCTTGACCAAAGTTTCTTTCAAATCAGCATTACCTAGCTCATAAATCATACTTAAACCTCTTGAAGCAGCTTCTTGAACCAACTCATCTCTGTCAGCTAAAAATTTCATGAATGTGACATGGATAGAACCTGACTTTTCCTCAATGATTGGCAAATGACCACAGTATTGAACGATCGAAAGTAACCATATACAACCAGCCTTCCGCAAACTTGGTTTAGTGCTACTGGAAGCTTGCAATATTTTGCTCAATATGAAATCCAATCTTGTCTTACGTGGAGCAGCACGGAACTTTAAATCATCACTCTGGATATCAACCTGTTTTTGGAGAAATTTGGAGTCCCAACCTGCAGCAATAATGGAGAAGGCTTCACCTGAGGTAAACAAAGATTCAACTTGTTTTGTGGTATGTGTATCATATATAACCTCTTCAAAGATTGTAAAATCTTTAGAATCAGACTCAACTTCAGATAGTGATAATAAACTCCATGCAATCATGGATTTTTCACCCAACTTCTTGACTTTAGCCTTCAAACTTTCAAGAATTTGTTTCTTAATTACATCAACATCTGGATTGGTTAAATCTGGACCAAAACCTCCGAATTGTGCCAATTGTGAAGTTGCTGTGATGGCAGCACCACTTAATCTTGAATCAGTTGATGATACCGATTCACCAATGATCCCATAAACTTTCTGAACATCATCATTAGACAAAATGTCTCTTCCACGTAGAAATAATCTTGATGTTAAAAAGCCTAACGTCAATAGTCTTCCATGGTTATTCAATTGCTTTGTATCTGCGCCTTGTAGAAAAGCCACTATGTTTTGTAATAATTGAAGATTATCCTCGTTAGAATTGATTGGGTGTGAGGCAATGATACCAATAGAGTTTGCAGCTTGCTGAATGGTGTCTTCTCTGGTGACTTTGGCATTTTCCACAATAGCTATCAATCTAGGAACTTGTGGGCTCAATTTTTCAACGACTGTTTGTGGTGACAATGAAATCAACTTCAAGAATAGTTTACCAAATATAGGACTGGATATATCTGAAACAGCAATATCTTTGCCATAATTATCTTTAACAGCAAATTCATCCAACAATATAGAAAGGAAATTACTCAAACCTTCAACATTTTGAAGCTCTTTTTTAACTGAAGAGATGACAGTTTCATCATGTTCAAGCCCCTTCTCCAATCTTGTTATCCATTCTTGATCTTGGACAACCACTGTTGATTTATTCCCAATAGCTTGTGTAACAAGAACATGTAAGGCGAATTCAACAGCTGGAATCATAGCATGTCTCAACGCGGAAGAGTCAGAGTTTCTAGCGCCATCAACTTCAGTCACCAATTTGTTTACAAAGTCACAAAATCTTGGAAACTTAACCTTGTTTCCAACGCCCATTAGCTCGTTGGTAGACTTAAATTCTGCTGTATTGGAAGATTGAAGAATGTTAAACCAATATGGATGTAAACCCTTTTGGGCTTCTTCAATAACATCTGATCTGTTCTTTGCTGACGTACCTAAAACATTCAAGTATCTAGCTTCATGATCTTCAAATGGGAATGCAGCATTGATGTATTTGATAGCAACAAAGCGAACGGCGTTTATAGCATCCATTCCTTCATCACTGAAGTTGTCTTGCTCTAAAATAGGTATCAAGATCTTTTTCAATTTATTCTTGGATTCGAGTGATAAATTTGGAAGATGTACAACCAGTGAACTCAATGCTTCTTGAATTGTTGTTCTAAGCACAGGTAGATCACCAATCAATGAATCGAGTAAAAACTCAATATATGAAATATCTTTAACCAAATTGAAATCCTTCTTCAAAATATCACCCAATGCTTCGTATTGTAACTGTCTATGCTTTATATCATTTGCATAATTTGAACCTTGTGTAGTTTCTAGCTTTGGCCAACCTTCAGCGTGTAAATTATTTCTCAACTGGGCAGCCACATTAACAGAGTATTCAGCAGATTCACCACCAGCTAATATAGCATCACCGCCATTTTTAGCAACGGCTTGAATAAATTGTATAGTTGCAGCTTTCAATTTAGGGTATCTTGAAGCATTCAACCCAAGTGAGGTTATGATTGGGATATGTTTACTTTTGGTGGCAATTTTTGAATCAATCATCACAGAAAGGAACCTTTCTTGTATTGGTGATTTAACTGGTGATCTAGGTATTTCTTTGTCACCGATGAATAAAGAAATCAAATGGTCAATAAGCTTACCATCTTCATATGGGATGTTGATTTTTCTGTAAAGGCTTGCAGATGCATTAGATACGCTATCATTCGAATCACAAACACCAATTAACAACAAAGTGACTAAGTTCTCATCATGGAACAAAGGGATGAATGAAACGATATTCTTCTTAGCATTAGATAAATCATCATTTTTATATGAAACACCCGCATCATATGTCAAAAAAGCGGTATCTTTTGAACTTAGACCCGGACAGGTGTAACCTTTTGGAATAACACCATCATCATTGATAACAGGTGCTAACAAAAACAATTTTTCAATCTTATCCACCAAGAATTTTTCATCATTTGTATCTATAGCCAAATCTTGCCTCAATTGTTTGAAATCATCAGTTCCACGATCTGGAGTTTTCCAACCTTGTAATAACTTGCAAAAAATATGAAACAATCTAGCAGCAACACCATTATCACCAAAGTTGTGGACACCATGTATAACTTCAGGTAACAATTCTCTTTTCTCCTCCACGCTTAGTCTATCAATACCTTTGGATGCAAATAATAAAGAGTATAATTGAACTGTGGAAGCATCAGCATTTGAAGTTTGATTTTTGGCCTGTTGGATCAATTTTAGTGTTGGTAATTTTATCTCTCTGTATGAATTGATTCTTGGAATGAGATGTTGAATAAACTTGAGTATTTCTTGACGAACAGCACCATGAATTGAAGACAATTTCATAAGTAATGGACATAGATAAAGATCTAGAGCTGATTGAAATTTCTGATCAGAATCAGCGAGGGCGATTCTCAACTCAACTTTATTGATCAAACTCAGTTCTTGATCAGCCATTGTCTGTAATATAAAATAGCTATCCTTGATTGAATTTGGAAAAACTAGTTAATTGACAAGAGCGGATATGGAAGATATATGGGTGGCAAAATGACAATCTTATTGTTGATAGTGTTGATGTTTTTATGAATCTCTCGAGATTGAAAAATCGGTAGGGGACAATCCACATTAAGTGTCAAAGGCCATAAAAGCTACAAAAACTTTGGGTTAAAACTGGGAATATTACATATTAATTAATTACTGGTCGTTAGCTATATACATATTGTCATAATTGTGCACCATTTTCAGGTATATCTGGACCCTGCAATTTACAAGCTTCAGATTTCCAATTTGAACAAGCTGATACTGGTCCAGATTGATGAGAATTTGGTGTAACGCTTCTATCCTTCCCAAAATCTAGCTCACCGTCAGCTTCAGCAACTCTTACACCATCACTGAGCCTAATACCTTCAGAAATACCATGTTTAGAACAATTATAGCAACAGCATTCATCAGGTTTACAATAACATTCTTCTTCAAACATTTCACGGAGTAACATCTCATCAATAGTTTCCAAATTGATGAGGTCATAGCCAACATGTGGCTGATTTGAATTTGGTGGAGCAGGGACAGGTAATGGTCCTTCAGAAGGTGTTGAAGAAGTTGATGTATCCAATATTCCATACTCCTTTAATTCTTCATTAGTTCTATGGATCAAACAGCCAGGACATGTACAATCTGGACCACAAGAACACTCGTCAGCACATCCAGATGAGTAAACCACATCATAAATCTTTTGTTGAGGTTGAGGTTGTAATGGTTGTGGGTATTGATAATGGTCTTGTTGGGGTTCTGATGATATTGTGGTTGTTGTTGGTTGCGTAGTTGCAGCTCTAGATTGTGATTGATACTCTTGAAATGCTTGATCAAAATCAGATCTTGAATGGAAATGTGATTGGATAGGTCTGACTTGTTGTTGATATTGTTGATATTCTTGACCCTGTTGAGGGCGGTCTGTCATAGAAAATGGAAGTCCAATGGCTAAATGATCCCTTGAAATATGGTTTTGAGGAGGAGGGTACGCTTGTTGTTGGTAAGGCTGATATTGCTGTTGTGGATATTGGTAAAGGTGTGGTGGTTGGTTAGGCATTTGGTTACTTTGTCCTGGGAATTCAAAATTTGATGAATGTCTGGGTATTTGATAGTCAAATTCATTCATCTTTATTTGTTTCAATACTTTCAGCTTATTGGAAGCAGATGCAGATGCAGCAGAGCAACATGATGAATTCCTTATATGTTTTGCTTTCTTAGCTGGTGGTTGTGTTGTATTTGACATTCCTATCTTGAATTTATTCAAAGATGATTCATTATATGGACCAACATAATCAATATTACCATTCCTTACATCAACAAACTGTCTTTTTGAAGCACGTAGCATGATAACACCATTTTTACCACATCCACATTCTGAATGCGTAGTTGAACAGCATGGCTTGCCAGGTTGCTGGTCTTGTTGTTGTTGATTGTTTTCAACTGTTGGAGGTGACTTATTTTTAGAGGCACAACATGATGATGCTGCTTGTGTAGGTTGGGGGTTTTTTATGGTATTATTTGTATTATTTTTTGATGAGCAACATGAAGATTTCTTTTCATCAGGCTTCTTGATTGATTCTTTGATTGGATTTGGATTTGGTGAAGATTTTCTGGACTTGGTATTCAATGAATCTTGAATAGTAACTTGATTTCTTGATAGTACGAGTTCGGATTCAGTAACAGCTATTCTATGGCCAGCATTTAGGGAAGGTCTTCCTCGACTTCTCACTTGGACTAAAGGTCTTGCTGAATGTTTGCAAGTTGAAGATCTATGCCCTCTTATACACTGAACACAGGAATATTTCTCTCCGTCAACTAAGATCATGGTGTGACTTAATATGGTATTTCCAAATTTGATGGGGAAAGTGGCATCTAAAAGAGGGACAGTTCAGTTGTTATAACTAATAACTCCTAGGTTCTTTCTCTATTTTATTCACTTAAACCATGTATATCTTTGTTGTAATTGCAATTGTTTCTGCTGGTTCAAGATGCCCGTTCTGATGAAGTCCCATACTGATTTTTCAGGTATGAGCAAATTTTACCTCTTTGGATGATTAAGCGAAGGGAAGATTTTGTAATGGCTTAATTCTTATACAAATGTAGGTTTAAACTAGACCAAGTATGAGCTAATTGAACAATAACGACCCTTATATCTGCTTCTATTCAATTTATTCCCAAATTGGAGCATTCTTTCCAGGTCTCGTGAAGTGTTTTGAGCCTAGTGAAAAGACGTCTAGCCTCTTCGCGAATTTCTACGTTATGACACAATGTTTTGTACTCAAAGGCTCTGATTTATATAAAGAACGAACCAGAAGTATTTTATCAAGATCTTTTGGTTTAAATGAATCATTGACTCCATAGAAACCACTTAAGAGCATATTTTATATTATTCTTGGTGTTGTTGGTGTCTTCAACAACCTCACCTGTCACTTGTCAGAGTCAGATTTGACTCACTTTGTTACCGTTTTTTTTTTCACAACTTTGTACATAAATACGAGTATATCTGAATACAAATCACAACGGATTTCCCTTGTTCATTTCACTTGTGTTTGTCTCGATCATACAATACATTATGACACCTGATAAGGAACAGGCTCTTCAAGAGGATCATCGGATAGTGGAATCTTCAGCATCATCCATAAATCAGCCAAACATTAAACCATTCGCACTCCTTCAAAAATATTCAGCAAAATTAGATTCATTAGGTGTAGAAACTAGAGGTATTGAACGTATTCAACCATGGGAAAGATCAAATAATAAAGTTAACCAATTCATCTCTGTTATTGGGTTTTGGTTTAGTGCTGCTGGTGGATTGTCATCAATGTCTACCTTCATATTAGGCTCAAATGTTTTCATGTTGACGTTTGAACAAGCTTTAACAAGTGGGTTAATTTCAATGACTATTGGGTGTGCTATAGCTGGTTATTGTGCCACTATGGGGCCTAGATCTGGGTGTAGACAAATGGTCACGGCTAGATATCTATTTGGATGGTGGTTTGTGAAATTTGTTGCATTGATTGGTTGTCTTGGTGTTGTTGGTTGGAGTATTGTTAATTGTGTTGTTGGTGGTCAAATTTTAGCTAGTGTTTCAAATGGTAAGATTCCTTTATATATTGGGATTGTTATTGTTTGTATTTTAAGTTTTGTTGTTTCAATATTTGGTATAAAGCAATTGTTACGCGTGGAAAAAATTATTTCAATTCCAGTTTTCATTGCCTTTATGTTGTTATACATTGCATCATCAAATAAGTTTGAGTTATTAAACACTTTTGATAATTCTCAAGTTGGTGAAAAGACACTTTTAGGTCATTATCTTTCATTCTTCAGTTTGTGTTATTCAGTTACTGGTACATGGGGTACAATCACTTCAGATTATTATATTTTATTCCCCGAATCAACTCCATCATATCAAGTTTTCTTTTTAACATTTTTTGGTATTTTGATCCCAACTACATTTGTTGGTGTTTTAGGTTCAATCTTGAGTGTTTTATCAGTTGTTGATTCTGGATATGAAGAAGCTTATGCAATCAACGGTATGGGTGGTTTGTTACACCAAGGTTTTAGTCGTTGGAATGGGTTTGGTAAATTTTGTGCAGTTGTTTTATTATTATCATTAATTGCAAATAATATAATCAACACTTACTCTGCTGCATTTTCATTACAGTTAACAGCTGTTTGGTTTGCCAAAATTCCAAGATGGCTGTGGGCTATTATTGTTACTGCTGTTTATTTAGTTTGTGCATTAGTTGGTAGAGATCATTTCAGTACAATTTTAGGGAACTTCTTACCAATGATTGGTTATTGGATCTCAATGTATTTCATCATGTTGTTGGAAGAAAATGTGGTTTTCAGAAAGTTTTTCCTACACTTGTATACTAAAGAATTCCCATCAAAAGATGAAAAAGTTGCATCAACAAGTTCTCAAGTACCAGTGGGTCTAAGAGGTAAAAAGCAAAATTACAATTGGGATGCTTGGAATAATTATCAAGTGTTAACTCATGGTTATGCAGCTATCTTTGCATTCTTATGTGGTGTCGTTGGTGCAGTCATTGGTATGGCACAAGTTTATTATATTGGTGTTGTTGCTAAAAATTTTGGTTCCGCAGGTGGTGATATTGCAATGTGGTTAACAATGGGTATCTCAGGTATTGTATATCCACCATTGAGATATTTGGAATTGAAAAAATTCGGTCGTTAAAAGTGTAATGTTTTGAAAATATTGTATATTTCTGTCATGATTAATAAATAGAGATTTAAATAAATAATGAATAAATAAGGTAATAAATAAATAAATAATGGTCTAGATATCAGAGCGAGTCACGGTCTTGACGTCGAATGGTTCTTTACCAAATAAAGAGGTTCTTTCACCTTCAGGTTCACAAGAAGTTCTTTTACCTCCAACTGGACCAGGTTTACCTTGACCTTTTCTAAGATCTTCAAAGACCTTAATAATACTACTTTTATCCAAATCTTCATAATAAAGATTGTTAACTTCAGCAACTGGAGCATTTGCACAAGCACCTGAACATTCAACTTCTTCTAATGAGAAAAATCCATCTTCGTTATGTTCCTTCATATATTTCTTTGCTGCATCATAAATATCATCAGCACCTCTCAACGCACAAGCAATATTTGTACATATACCAACATTAACCTTCCCAATTGGTTTACGATGAAACATTGTATAGAAAGATGCAACTTCATAAACTCTCATTGGTGGAACTTCCAAGATTTTAGCCACTTCATTCATAACACTGATAGAACAATAGCCATGTTGATGTTGGCCCAAGTCCAACAATGGCATAATTGCAGCTTTCTTGTACTGCTCTGGGTATTTAGCTATTATCTTTTCCACTTCTTTCTGGTTTTGAGGATTGAATTCAAACTTGATTGTTGGGTTGTTATCCTTTGTATTACGATGAACACCATCGATATGGGAGTGTCTTTTGGTGACAGTGAATGCTGGTCTAGTGGTTATTCTATAGACCCCATTGGATCTCAACACTCTGGACAACATGATGCTGGTTCTCTCTTTGGTTGATCTGGCTCTTCAATAACCTGTTTATCCCTTATACTCTTCTATGTCGTCTCCATGAATTTTGAATTTCCATTTTTACCCTGACGTAGGTCACATGACACATCACGTGCCGTTTTGAGTTACCGGATTAGGCAATTGGACCTTCACGCTGGAAATTGCAAAGGAACAAAGCAAATCAAATCAAATTCAAAGCAAGACAATAGAGCCAAACAACTGCATAAAACTAGTCCTATCATTTCAATCAAAGGAGCATTCCCAATACAAGTTAGCAGATTTAAATCATCTCAAGAATCTCATCTCATACGAAAAACATCTCCTGTCAAAAACCCTGAAATCATAAAAATTCTCAGCACCTGTCAAAAGTTTTTTTCACGTTTTGGTACCTTTTTTCCTACATCATCAACCTGAAGGATTAACAGTCATTATCAGCAAATGCTTATACGTCAAGATGACTTTTGATAAGAAATACGATCTATTAATCCAGATCCAAAATTCAATAAACAACAATACAAAAGAGACCACAGATGAATTATTAAAACAATTAAAGATCAAATCAAGAGATGAATTATTTTTATCAAAATTCCCAGCTTCAAAATTGGATGAATTGATTATCATATTTACGAAATTAAACACACAACATGAACAATTAATAGTCATTTCCACAATATGTAATGTCTTGCTAGTCAATGATGACCTAAGAATGAATGAACCAAGTGAAATCCTAACTAAATCAGTTCCTAAATTGGAATTTTTATTGGATTATGTGAGTGAACGAGATATTAATTCAGAGTCTCAATATAATGATTTTTTGCCAATTTTCAGATTATATTATCTATTATCATACAATCCAAAGTTGTTGCCATTGTTGAAAGAGTCTGTGTACAAAATTTCAGGGAAATTATTAAATTTCATTACACTAAGTACAAGTGATTCAAAAAGTTTAAACAAGATCATAATTGAAATTTTAAAAATCATTTATTCATTTGTTCATCAAGGTGAAGATAGTTCAGGTTTGGATAGTGTATTTGTGTTGAGTTGTAATAAATTCAATTTGATTTATTCAAAATTGAATCAAACTAGTGATCATACTGATTATGATGAAATTTTACAACATTTTGGAAATATTTTGATAACTATTTCCATTGAAGTTTCCAAGCATTATATGTTGAATAAGAAGCAATTTGCCATAAATGAAATCAATTATTTGAATGGATTATCAAGAAATGACCAATTTGGTTTAAATACACCAACATCAAATTTATTAACATTGGATGTTTTATTGACTATTGATACTGATGATACGGAAGTGAAACAAATACTCAAAGAACAATTAAATCTAGAGCATTTAGAAACGTTGGGTTCAGAAGATATGAATTTAACAGCTGTTGTTGCTGAAATTAGAAAAAAAATTGATGAACAATCTTTTGATTTCTCCAATGTTCAAAAACAACACCAAGAGGATCAAATTAGACAAGATAAAGAGAAACAAGAGGATAGATTTGAAGATTTATCAAATGAAGAAAAAGAGGAAGAATTGAATAAAATTGCAGAAATTTTCGACAGGATCGAAAAAAATGGAATGTTGAAAGTTCAAACAAGATGAATAATGTACAACTTTCTTCAATATTCAATTCTGGAAACATTTGTGTTATTTTTAATTATTTTACAAGTCTTATTGGGACATCTTTATTCATTTCAAGCTTTAAGTATTATTTCAGTTCATAATCTTTGGGGATTAAAGCTTTTCATAAAACAACGGGATCAAGTAATTTTTATACTATATACTATACAATTCGAGGCTAATCAAAAAAAGAGGTGGTTTTATAAACTTTGGGCTATATTAATCACACATTTATTATTAGGTACTATGCTGTATTATTCTTTGTAACAGTTGTACCTATTCTCGAGCTTAATAAGTGAATTAGTTATATAGCGGTGGCCATGTAATATATCGTATTCATTTTCTAGTGAATACAATTAGGAAATAATACACCACGTTATTGATAGAATAAAATATTTATTCTTCTTCAAAACTTCAAAATAAGAGGCAGCAGAGGCATCATTACAAAGACTATCATGTGCCAATTGGCCTTCTGAATTTTTATCTTTTGAATGTGCAGCTCTTTAAGTAGCTCTTTGGGCCTTCATTTTTCTAACAAAAAAGGCAATCAGATCTTTGGAAGAAGTCAAATGCTCCTTCAAGAACGCACCAAAATCAAGGAAATAAGAGATTGCTAATATGAACCATCGTAATCAATTGAACTTCAGTGCTGTAAATATAATTGATAACTCAAACCAAAGCTAAGCAAAGTGTTTATACAAAAAAATATAACTCTTAAACCAAACGAAACTTCCTGTGGCCATCCAATTATAAACAGACAAGCTTGAAGCTTAACCAATGAATTCTTCCTTTCCCTCCATTTCATTGAACCTTAAATCACATAGCACCCACACATTCCAACAAGTACAATACAAGCTCAAAAATTAAAATGTATGTCAAATGCTTAAACGCTGTCACTTTGTAATTTTGACACAATATTTCGCGAATACGTTCTGCCTTCCGCTTGCGGTGCGACACAGGGCATCTAACCATTAAGTAATTGAACAATTAATTTGCCCTTCAAAACACAATAAAACTAATAATAAACAGTACCAATGGCTCAATTAATGTTACCTATCATTTTCTACCTTTTTTCCTCCACTTTTTCGCCATTCCCTTATGGAGATATCTCCAATTTGGGACTGTGACTTACCAACTCCTGAAACCTGATTGGCCCTCCGGCCAACGCTCCTGAAACCGGTCCTGAAACCGGAGCATCTTTCTCTTTGAACGTCAGAGAAAAATTGTTGTGAATCATCATGAACAACCTACTTATAAAACCTTTACAAGATCCTTTCAACAAAGAAGATAACTAATATCTATAGGTTTACAATCAATCGATTTTAGCCATGCCTTCCATTTCCACAAACACTCCAAAGACCTTATATGACAAGGTCTTTGAAGATCATATCGTTCATAAAGATGAATCCGGCTCTTATTTATTATACATTGATAGACATTTAGTTCATGAAGTTACATCTCCTCAAGCTTTTGAAGGTTTGAAAACTGCTGGTAGAAAAGTTAGAAGAACTGATTGTACTTTAGCTACTGTTGATCATAATATTCCAACTGAATCAAGAGCAAATTTCAAATCTACTGCAACTTTTATTAAACAACAAGATTCAAGATTACAAGTTGAAACTTTAGAACAAAATGTTAAAGATTTTGATGTTACTTTCTTTGGTATGACTGATGATAGACAAGGTATTGTTCATATTATTGGTCCTGAACAAGGTTTCACATTACCAGGTACAACTGTTGTCTGTGGTGATTCACATACTTCTACTCATGGTGCTTTTGGTTCTTTAGCTTTTGGTATTGGTACTTCAGAAGTTGAACATGTTTTAGCCACTCAAACTATTATTCAAGCTAAATCTAAAAATATGAGAATTTTCATTGATGGTGATTTAAGTCCAGGTATCACTTCAAAAGATCTTGTCTTACACGTTATCGGTGTCATTGGTACTGCTGGTGGTACCGGTTCCGTTATTGAATTTGCTGGTAAGGCAATTGAAAATTTATCAATGGAAGCTAGAATGTCCATCTGTAATATGGCCATTGAAGCTGGTGCAAGAGCTGGTATGATTAAACCTGATCAAACTACTTTTGACTATATAGAAGGTCGTCCATTAGCCCCAAAAGGTGAAGAATGGACTAAAGCTGTCAACTATTGGAAAACTTTACACACTGATGAAGGTGCTCATTTTGATCATGATATTATAATTAAAGCTTCAGATATTGTTCCAACTATTACTTGGGGTACTTCTCCACAAGATGCTTTACCAATTACTGGTTCTGTACCAGATCCATCAAAAGTTGAAGATCCAATCAAGAAATCCGGTATGGAAAGAGCTTTGAAATATATGGGTTTAACACCTGATACCCCTTTCAAAGAAATCCCAGTCGATAAAGTTTTCATTGGTTCTTGTACAAATGCTCGTATTGAAGATTTAAGAGCTGCTGCTAAAGTGGTTAAAGGTCATAAAAAAGCCTTTAATGTCAAACGTGCCATGGTTGTTCCAGGTTCCGGTTTAGTTAAGAAACAAGCTGAAAAAGAAGGTTTAGATAAAATCTTTGAAGCTGCTGATTTTGAATGGAGAGAAGCTGGTTGTTCAATGTGTCTTGGTATGAATCCAGATATTTTAGATCCAGAGGAACGTTGTGCTTCAACTTCAAACAGAAATTTCGAAGGTCGTCAAGGTGCTGCCTCTCGTACACATTTAATGTCACCAGCCATGGCTGCCGCTGCTGGTATTGTTGGTTACTTTACTGATATTAGAGAATTTCAATATAAAAGTTCTGATGAACCAAGAATTTCCATTGAAAAGGATGAAGATGAATCATTACAAAAAGCTGTTTATGATCATGAAAAGGAACCATTAGAAGAAGGTGAAACTGAACAAGAAAAGAAGGATGATGAATTAAAAGATATCCCACCATCAGATCACACCGTCAAGGAAACCCCAGTTGAATCTGCTGGTACACCATCAAACGCCTTCACCACTTTAACTGGTACAACAGCGCCACTAGATAAAGCTAATGTTGATACTGATGCCATCATTCCAAAACAATTTTTGAAAACTATCAAAAGAACTGGTTTGAAAGATGGTTTATTCTATGAATTAAGATTTGTTAAAGACTCAGAAGGTAAAGATGTTGAAACTGATTTTGTTTTAAATGTTGAACCATACAGAAATGCTGAAATCTTATTAGTTACTGGTGATAACTTTGGTTGTGGTTCTTCAAGAGAACATGCTCCATGGGCTTTAAAAGATTTTGGTATTAAATCCATTATTGCTCCTTCATTTGGTGATATTTTCTACAACAACTCCTTCAAGAATTTCATCTTACCAATTAGATTACCACAAGACGTTATCTTGGAAAAATTATACCCAGTTGCTAAAGCTGGTAAACCTTTAACTATTGATTTACCAAACCAACAAATCTTGGGTCCTGATAAAGAAGTTTTAGTTGATCATTTTGATGTTGAACCATTCAGAAAACATTGTTTAGTCAATGGTTTAGACGATATTGGTTTAACTTTACAAAAAGAAGAATTCATTTCTCAATATGAAGCTAAAAGAAGAGAAAATTTCTCCTTTTTAGAAGGTGGTTCAAAATTAGTCAAACCAATTAAAGGTACCAAAAAGAGTAAATTTGGTGTTAAAGCACAAGAATGGTAAATTATCTAATTTCCATACTTGTTAGGGAGTTTATTTATTAATAATTTGTCTTTATTTTTGAATGATACATTTGCATTCGTTTTTGTTAGGAGGGTTTTGTTTTATAGTTTGTTTTCCATATCTAGAAGATAATTCAGAAAAAAAGCATATATAGTTTTCAATTTGACATTGATAGTTTACATTTTAATCAACTGTAGTGATAATATTACACTTTATGCATTGTATAAGTTATATACATCTAATCATTGATATTGTCCTTCTCTTTGATCACACTAATTGTTCAAAGTTATTTATAATCAAATCAGAATTATCATCATTATTCGTAAGTGTTAGCCCATTCTCATTTGCAAGATGTAATAAACAAATGAAACAAAAACTTGTTGACAAGTCTTTCTTGGTATCCTTGTCATATTTGTCATTAAGACCATGGATAACATCAGTAAATTTTAATGTCTCATCAATTGAACTAGAACCACTATCATCACTCAGTTGAGGTGGTTCAAATGACATCGATTTTCTTGTTGTGGTTTCTTTTTTCAAACTATCCAATAGATTATCTTTCAACACTTTAATGTCAACTTTTTTAGCAACTCTTGAATAATTCAATGGTGACTGTTTTCCTTGAGACTTAATCAGTAGTTGTGAGCTAGGAGCTTCTTGACTCTGAGGTGTAATATGATCTGTACCAAAATCATCATCAAGATCAAAACCACCACCCATATCGTCATTGTAAAAATCCGCGTTATTGATGTTTTCAGGTTGTTGATTCAAATCATTTATTGTCATATTTTCAGCATAAAGACTTTCGTCAATCGCTTGATCAAGATTTTTCACTTTATTGAATGTACTGTTGATTAACTTCTCTTTCAAAAACAAATTAATGAAATTTTTTGTTGTAAAATGTCTATCATCTGGTAAGACGTGTTTAGTTTTCGATATCCAATCCTTTTTGGGTAGCAAGATTGTACTACCACCTGGTGTAAACATGTCTTCTTCATCTGGAAATTCATCTGATAGGAAATCTATGACAAGATGTTCCTTTGGTGTTCTTTTCTTAGAAGTACCACTTCCATGTAATTCACCTCCTTCAGTATTTTCATCCGTGGGTACTATATCTTTTGATGTTGATTTGAAAATGTTTTTGAGTCTTTGAATTTTCCAGTGTTCTGGACCAGCCCAATTGTTTCTTTGATTTTCATCAAAATATGCCAATAAGTTCTCATCAGGGATATTGGTTATTGAAGCAATTTGTTCCGCTTCATCATCATGGTCTACACCATAACTTTTATCTTCGTTGAATAGTTCCCGCATAGTTATACCATAATCATCAGCTTCATCTTCTAAATCATCAAAGAAAATAGAAGTTTTATTTCCAGGGTATCTGGAGGTATTATCATGGAAACTTCCTAAATCTATATCATCATTTGGTCCAAAGTCAAAATCACCAAAATCTTGATCTTGGTTAGCTTCATAGCTCTCCAGTATGTCAGCATTTTCTAATCCTTTCAACAAATTAGATGAAGTTGCCTTTTGATTCAAAACCGCATTCAATTCATTCATAGATGGACACACACTTATCACTTCATTATCAAAATGGGATAGGAACCTTTGGCCAAGGCTCTGTATTTTTGCATTCATTGATTCTGATGATGGTTCAGGCAGTGGTTCATCTATATCCATTTCAGCAAAACTATTTTCAATGTCATTCATACTAATATCAGCCTCTTCCTCATCTTCTTGTTCCTGCTCTTCTTTTTCTTGTGGTATTTCCTCTCTTACGGCTTGTGACGTTGCAGAGTCTGTAGTATCAAACATTATTTTCCCTTCTTCGTTAACATGTAACATATTTAGCAACAAACTTTTCGATCCACCTTCATCAAAATCTGTTAGTGCTTTTTTGAATAACGGATCAACATAAAGCTCTAGGTCCATCTTCTTTAGCTTAATTACTTTGAACTCCACTATCGTGCTCTTTTGAGATACTGATGCTTTGGATTTTCTTTCTTTGACGAGGGCATTTGGATCTAATTCATCATCTTCATCTTCCTCGTCATCATCGCCTTCATCATCAACTTGATTTCTCTTACTGGTTGCCAACCCATTAATCAATCTCCCAGTCTCCGTAACTGCAGAATCAACTCTTGAGGAGTAAATCTTGACACACCCATCTAATGTAGCAGAAGCTTTTTGAAAATTGATACCATCACCTTCTCTCAAAAGTGACAAGTCATAAAAATAATCAATCAATGCTAAATCCCAACTGTTCGCGGTGTTGATTTTCTATTTCATCTTGTTAGTTCACCATATTGTTAAAGGACGTGTCAACCACACTTACATTATCCGTTGCCATACGAATCCATTTCTCAAAGTCTTCTGAGCTATTGACATAACCGTTATTGGTTACCATGGCCGAAGTAGGTACTGCTGCCATGGATGTGCTTTTTCTTTAATGATACAAAAACTATGCAATTACTAGCCTTTGGCTACTTCCTGTTTGGTGAAAAAAAAAATATGAGTGAATGAGAAATATGAGCTGTGATCCTTGAAGTGATATCCTTGATGCTTAAGTTGGTTCTGAGCTGGTAATACTTGGTTGTTTATGTTCGTGTTTCCATCGCAAAACGTAAACAAATGTGTTTTTTTTTGTTTTGGTCCAACTTTTTTGATGTTGTTGCGAAAACCAGGTTAAATGGTTGTCGTGGAAACCAAAATATGCCAGTGAACCTTTTTGTGATGGCAGAAGAGCATCGAAGAGCGAGAATCTCATCAACAAGTTGAAAAAGTTCAAGAGTTGAAACCCCCAAGTATTGTTTACTGGAAGTGCATAAGGCATGTGTCATCTGAATTCTGTGAGAGATTAAGTGTGACAAGATGCGTCAGAGCAGTTTTCTTTCCAGATTCCATGTGAAGGTCGAAATTTAGTGCTGAAGTTTGTGCTGAAGTTTGCTATAAGCAATCTGAACTTCCACGACTATAAAAGGCACCCAAGAAGCATTTTAACTGCGTCCCAAATAATATCTGTCATTCCAGCTTTATTCAATCAAGAAAACAGTCAATTCAAAATGCCAGTCTTTCCTCCAGTCATCGGTATCTCACAATTAGCAGCACCAGCTTTAAGTACAGTCATTTTCACCCATGGCGTCAATTCATGGGCAGCATTACCAGCATTATTAGAAAAGGGTATTGATAACACCAGTATCAGTTTCTGGATTTCCAAATATTCTGAAATTTCAGGACGTTTAACAGTTGCTGCCTTATTAGGTTCAATTGGGTTTGGTATTCGTGCTGCAACACATTTGCCATTTGAAAGTTTTAGTAGATTTTACTATTTGCTTGGTAGTATTTCAAGTGTTGGATATCTATTATTTGTACCATATTTCAAGTATAAGATGAGAAAGATCTCTGAATATAATGAAACCATCAACAGTGAATCAACTGATCCAAGAAGTGATATTCGTTTTGGGTTGAAAGTTCATTTTGTTAGCAGTATTTTTGATATTGCAGGTGCTTCATTCTTTTGGTATGGTTTGTATAATGCAATCCATTTGAGATGATCCATTAAAAACATCAACTATTGCAATACTATTAAACTTATTTATGAACAACACACATGACTAATGACACATTCTTCTCATGATGCTTTTTTGTAGTAGGAATAGACAAGAGGTATACCTTTGATATTGAATATTAAGGGAGCACTAAGTGAGCGTTTTAAACATATAAAATTCATAAGAAAAAAGACTCTTGTAGTATTTGACTATCTCTCTAGATGGGCTCACTCGAGTTTAACGGCTTTCGGGAATCGGACTCTTTTTGTTCTCCGAGAACGCGATGTTCAATTTTAAGCCTGCTAATTCCTAAAGCCGGCTCGACGCCTCTTTAAATACCCATCAGTTCCAGCAAAAAACAAATAAACAGAACTTTCTCTTTTGATCCAACAGGTACTTTCTTCAACTCATCATTATAATCATGTCAGCCAGTACTGCTCAACCACAAGTGGAGCCACCATATTCTCCAA
Organism: Hansenula anomala; assembly: GCF_001661255.1. Lineage (NCBI taxonomy): Eukaryota > Fungi > Ascomycota > Saccharomycetes > Phaffomycetales > Wickerhamomycetaceae > Hansenula > Hansenula anomala. Next base: position 1,667,945 of record NW_017567113.1, read on the forward strand.
CTGAGAAAGCGTATACTTATAAAGATTCATTTCGTCATTGGTGGAATAAATCAAATCTAACCAAATCGGAAGAAGATGTGTTATCATTATTACCATTTTATCCAGATACTGACGGTAAAAGGGTTGCAATAGTGGAAAATGTTCCTATAGATTCTAAGAATCATATTCATGAATTTAATATTAGAAATGTTGAACTGGAAAAAGATGGTTCAGTTAATGAAGATGATCATGTTGTGTTGATTCACGGTTATGGAGCCGCTTTAGGATTTTTCTATAAAAATTTTGATTCGATAACTGAAAAGAAAGGTATTAATTTACATGCTTTGGATTTATTAGGTTATGGATTATCATCACGTCCAAAATTACCAAAATTTAAAGAAGTTTCATTAGATGATGTTACTAGAGTTGAAGAATTTTTCATTGATTCAATAGAAAAATGGAGGGCAAAGAAGCAAATCGATAAATTCAAACTGATAGGACATTCATTTGGTGGTTATTTATCAAGTCTATATACATTAAAATACCCAGAACATGTTTCAAAACTAATTCTTATAAGTCCAGTTGGTGTGGAGAGAAGTGCATTTGATTTATCAGAAAACCCAACAAATAAACCACAATCATCACCATCAGTTGCAGTTGAAGGTCCAGATATTGAACAAGAAGTTGGTATACATCGTCAAAAGACAGATGAACCAATAAATGATATGCCTACATCCTCTATACATAAGATTGATGAGAATGGTTATGTACAAAGATTACCAAATTTACCAAAATTTTTATCATTTTTATGGGAACATCATATTTCTCCATTTACTGCTCTTAGAGTACTGGGGCCATTAGGACCTCATATGAGTGCTAATTGGTCATTTAGAAGATTTGGTAGCACCATTGATGATCCTTCTGAAGTTATGAAATTACATATTTATAGTTATAACACATTTGTTGCTAAAGGAAGTGGGGAACATGCTTTAACAAGAGTTTTAGCTCCAGGAGCATTAGCAAGACATCCATTATTGAATAGATTACCAAAGAATTTGAAAGTTGATAGTTTGTTCTTGTATGGTGATAAAGATTGGATGAGTAAAGAAGCTGGACATACATTAGTTAATGAGATTAACAAAGAAGGTTTGGCCAAATCTGACTATGGAGTTATTAGCAATGCTGGACATCATGTTTACTTGGATAATCCTCAAGATTTTAAAGACTCAGTATATAAATTCTTTGGATGGTGAGAGTTGTCATAAAGTTAGATTTAGACGTTATGTTTTAAGTTCTGTAGATCTCATTTGGTGACAATCTATTCATCAATACGATCTGAGCCAACTTTATAACATGCAGGCACCACAACCAAAAATCAGGCACAAAAGAACCGAGTAACTGAGCTGAACAACACCAATAAAAACCAAAAGACTAAATTGTCTCCATCTCTAAATAGATAACTAGAACCTACATTTCATTTTAAGCCATCTCTTGAAACACTCTTGTTATGCAAAAGTCTATACCTGAAATTATTACCTAATCGCTTATGTCATTTTGTGAAATTCGCGACTGTCCGTTTTGGGTAAATTAAATATATGAATTTAGAAATCACGATCTTCCTAAAAAGATGCAACTGAAATACATCAAGGAACTAATTTTTTTTTTGAAATAAAGAAGAAGACATATCCTTGAGTTCTATATTCTTACCTCACACTTCAAATACCTATCTCTTTTGCTCAAACTCATCACTAAAGAGCGTCTCAAATATTCAATACATTCAAAAACCCTGTGTTTTTTACGTGCCTTGTTCTTGTGGAAAGCATTTCTCAAAAGTTACCCACGGTTGTTAAGGACGGGAACAAGAAATCAATCAACCTTGGAGATAAAAACCAAATCAATAGGATGCTTGAACCTGAAATACGGCTTCGTCAGTCAATAATAGATGGCAATTTGTTGGTGGTTAAGAGATTGTTGAAGAGATTTCCAGATTTATTGGAGAATATAGATTCATCAAATGGTTGGAGTTCATTACATTATGCTGCTTTCAATGGACGTTATTTAATATGTGTTCATTTGATAAGTTTAGGACATGATAAAAATGAGTCACTTAAGACGTTCAAGAAAAACACAAGTGTTCATCTTGCTTTAAAGAATGGACATGAACAAACTACCCATTTATTATTACAACATTTCCCCAAATTATTAGATTTCAAAGGTGAAGATGGATTGACACCATTACATGTTTCCACGATTGGTGATTATTATAAATGTGTTGAAATGTTGTTAACTATAGGGGCTGATTTGAAAAGTGTTGATAATGAAGGAGATAATAGTTTACATCTGGCTATGAAATATGGAAGTTTACAAAGTATAAGGATACTAATAAATTATGGTATTGATGTCAATTTAAAGAATAATAATGGATTAAAACCAATAGATGTTGCATCAAGTTTCCAAGTTGAGAAATTTTATCATAAAGTGCTGAATTCAAAAGACGATGTAATATCTTCACCAATGATTATTGATGAACAAGGATCATCTAATTCCACAGCAGCAACATTATCAACACCAATCTTGGGTAGAACACATTCAAATTCATTACCACCATTACCATCAGTCACTACTGCACGTCGTCCATCAAATTCATCTTCAATAACAAGATCACCAATACCCAGAAGCGCAATATCACTAGGGTTTATGGGATCAAATACAAACTCATATACATTTTCACCAACTTCAACAACATTCTCGCCACAGATTTCAATCAAACCACCAAATGGATCAAACACATCAACTTCATCATCAAATTTCACATATAATCCTTCATCATCACCTGTACTTGTATCACCAATTTCAGGTAATAACAATGGTTTGATCACAAGTGCAATAGTCGAAGAGGGCCAATCTTCAGGATTAGTTAATTCAGCATCTCTGAGCTCATTCCCATCAATGACAAGTTTGAGTAGTGGTAAAAACACCCCAATTGAGAGTCGTACAAGGGCATCATCAAATAATCAAATCACATTACCAACATTATCCAAGAGTAGGTCAAATAGTTCCACTTTTAAGAATGTTCAATTGAAATCCAATCCTGGAAAGATATCACCACCGAATAATTCAAGTTATAATAACTTATCAAGAACTTCAACAAGTTCTTCAATACCAAGGAATGAAACAACAGATGAACAACTGGAGAAGAAACAATCAAATAGTTCAAGTGTGTTGTCGAATTTCTTTGATAATGATGTTCGTAATAAATTGAATTCAAAATTGGAAAATGTTTCAAATGATTTTAAATCAAGAACAGGAGGAGTTTCAAGAAAATCTAGTGGCTCTATTTTGAATATTCCAATTGCAAGTTTAAGGAGAAAGGAATGAACGAGGAATGATAAGATATGGAAACCTGGGGTAGAGAGGTATTTTGATGAGTTATGTGTTTAAATATTTTATGATTAAGTTAACGGTTTACAACGATCCATATAATTGTAGGATTTCTTTTATTTGGCCTGATCTGGGCTCTACTGTAATTAAGATTGGTCCTTGATGATCGAGGGGCAAATAACTAGAACTGTTGCCTTGTGTTGTACATCTATAACGTTGGGCAGCCTTGAGCTGTCTTTGTAAAGGGCTAAAAATACCTGAAAGAGGTGAAAATTTTATCTACAGTTACGCGTCGCCAACCTTGTCCAAGATGGATCTGGGGTAAAAGAAATCAACCGTCAAACAAAATAACTCTTGACATTTCATTGGCTGGGATGTACAATATCTTGAACTGTCCGAGAGAGTTTTCATCGTAATGGTGTATCGGATCCTGCTTGTATTTGCTATAGGGTTTAGGCGTTTAGGCGCCTGTCAAAAAACTCTTTTGATCGCTCTCAACAAAACAACCCCACGAAAGGCGAGTTAATGAGTATGAAGATGAAGATGAATATGATTATGATTAATATCAACCGTGTCAAATGCAATTAAAAATACCTGTTGGATATTAGCAGTCCGAAGATGGAGATTGAATCATGTTGACTCGTTGAGCACCTGTCAACTGTAACGACATGGACGGCACCCAAACCCACAAACAAGAGTATTGTCACTTGTCAAGCCTTTTGAAATGTATTTGCTTCAACAGTAATATTTGTATGGAGGATTGGAATCCGTTCTATGTGTTTGTTGGTTTCTTGTCTTGATTGAGAGGGTATAGGCTATCTACAAACCTTAATAGATGCCTCCAACACCAAAAAGATGATACACCTTGAACGATGACCATACATAAGGATCTAGACAAAAGAAAAGAGATGGGTTTAGTTCAGGAACATTTGCACAGAGGTAACTCTGTGGAGAAATTACGATGTACAACTCTTAAAATAGCCAGCCAGGGAACAACTACTCTGTGGTTTTAGGGCTTTGGCCATACAAAGGTATCAACTAGATACAGCACTAACTACGTAATTAAGTCAGCTACCAACGTAGCAACCACCACGGACTGGCCCAAAGCAGAAGTGAGCACAGCACAAACAGCCTACCATTTTCTCTAGGCTCACCAACTTCAACTTATTCATTCATGCTTTGGCATGCAGCAACTCACAAACACACAAGAAAAAATGCTCCAGGTTCAGCAGATAACGCGAAACGACAATAACAAAACAACACACACAATCTTTAAATTTCAAAAGCACAGTATCTCTCTCCTCTCACTCTGTTCCTCTCTCACCTCTTCTCTGCTCCATCTCCTCTCTCCTGTTTCTGCCTAAACTTCTCGTTCTCTGATGTGTTTTCCCCAGAATTGGAAATCCGTCTACAGCATGTACGCCTCCTGGTTTGGGCCAACACAAGACATAAGGAAAAATCGAGAAAGTTTAAAAAAAAAAAAAAAAAGACCCACACTGGGGATAGGTGTAGTTGTAATTGATGTAGTCATCTACAAAAAACAATCAGGCAGATCTACATACTTCTCAAAAATGTATTCCTCAACTATAAATACTCCATGAAATTCCCCCAGTTTTAGAACTCATGATGATTTACTCTCTACAATCTCTATCAATATGCCTGCTGAACAATTTGACGAAAAGACTCAAATTGAACAAACTTCAAACATTGAAGCTAATGATTCTTTAACAAAAGAATCAACAGCTGCTAACCCTTCAGGAGGGATTTTCAAGACAAACACTTCAAGTTCAGGAACTTCTTCCAAAGAAAAAGCTGCCCTAACTGATGGTGCCTCTCCAACTGAAGATCAAAATATCTTGACCCAATATGATTTGGAACAAGTTATGAATATGGGGAGAAATTTCGCCCTAAAGCATGATTTACCAGATCCTGAATTATTTGCAAGAGGTGCTGCATTAGCTAGAAACCCAAAGGATTATAATCGTTTATCTTTCTTGTCTGATGAAGAAAAAGAGGCTGCTTATAATGAAATTCATCATCCTTGGAGAATTCCATGGAAATTGATTCAAATCATTTTTTCAATTTCTCTTTGTGCTGCTACTCAAGGTGCTGATGAAACTGTTATTAATGGTGCTTTATTATTTTATCCAAAATATATGGGGATTGCTAATAATGATGAACGTTCAAGATGGTTGGAAGGTTTAGTCAATGCTGCTCCTTATTTATGTTGTGCTGTGATTGCTTCTTTTATTACCGATCCTGCAAATAAGAGATGGGGTCGTAAAAAAGTTATCTTTTGGTCAAGTTTTGCATCTTCTGTCACTTGTTTTTGGCAAGGTTTTACCAATAATTGGTATCATTTATTTATTGCTCGTTGTTGTTTAGGTGCTTTTGGTATTGGTCCAAAATCTGCTACTGTGCCTGTTTATTCTTCTGAAGCTGCTCCTGCTCCAATTCGTGGTGCCCTAACTATGTTGTGGCAATTTTTCACAGCTGCAGGTATTGCATTAGGTTATGTGTTTTCATTGGCATTTTTCCATGTTCCAGATCATGGTATTGGTGGTGGGTTAAATTGGAGATTAATGTTGGGGTCTGCAATGTTGCCTGCAACTTTGGCTTTGTTTCAAATTCCTTTTATTCCTGAATCCCCAAGATGGTTGATGGGTAAAGGTCGTTTTGCTGAAGCTTACAAATCACTAAGATCTATTCGTAATCATGATATCAGTGCTGCAAGAGATTTATTTTATCAATATGTTTTATTACAAGAGGAGGAATCATTTGATGCTCCAACTACTCAAAGATTAAAAGAATTGTTTACAATTAGAAGAAATAGAAATGCAACAATTGCTTCATTTATTGTTACATTTATGCAACAATTTTGTGGTATTAATGTTATTGCTTATTATTCATCCACTATTTTCGTTGAAGCTAATTTTGCTGAATTAAATGCCCTTGGTGCTTCATTAGGGTTTGGTGTTATTAATACCGTTTTTGCATTACCAGCTTTTTTCACAATTGATCATTATGGTAGAAGATTTTTATTATTGATGACTTTTCCATTAATGAGTGCATTTTTATTCCTTACAGGGTTTTCATTCTGGATTGATAAAGATACTCATCCAGATGGTAGAATTGGTTCAATTTGTTTGGGTATTTATTTATTTACAATTTTCTATTCATTTGGTTCAGGTGTTGTTACATTCCCATATACTGCTGAATGTTTCCCATTATATATTAGAACTTTGGGTACTTCAATAATGATTGGTAATTTATGGTTTTGGAATTTTATTTTGGCAATTACATGGCCTTCATTATTGGAGGCTTTTAAACCTCAAGGTGCTTTCAGTTGGTATGCAGGTTGGAATATTGTTGGATTTTTCTTAGTTTTATGGTTTTTACCAGAAACAAAATCTTTAACTTTGGAAGAATTGGATGAAGTGTTTGATGTTCCTGCAATGACCCATGCTAGATATCAAACTGTTGAATTATGGCATAGTTTCCAAATTTACATTTTGAGAAGAAAGGATATTGTTAGACAACCTCCATTACATAAACATCATAGATTGGCTGTTACAAATACTGAATGGGATGACAAGCCTCAAACTCAACAAATTGAATGAATCAGCTTGTTAGATGAACTCATGATACTTAATTTTTTTCATATTTCAATTCTATTTTAATTACAAGGAACATTGTTTGATGAATATCCTTTTTATTTGCTATAATATTTGATTAAATTTTATACTGTTGTACTTTTAATACAAGACGTAATACTATTTGATTAGATTGTAGTCAACAAAGTCGACGGCCTCTATGTTAAAAGCTGGCACGTTATAATTGTGGTTTGACAATTGAATTGGTTTGCTCATGAGTGGCCCAGTAATATGGTACACTGTACAATTTGGTTGACTATCAGTCAAAGTTTAGGTCGAATATGTACAATTCATTAACTTTTTGAAGACGTAGCAACCATATAACAATCGTCAGAGATTCGAATGCAAATCTGTGGAGTTTATACGAAATCTCAACAGCCAGCCAGCGATCAAAAAACACATTTCCTTCAACACAATCAGCAGGTAGCAGTTGATACAACTCACCAGAAAGTCAACTCATCTATCAAGCTCTATCAAGCATTATTAGCACCAACCTTTCACCTAAAATCTTGTACTTGCTTTCAATAATGCTTGCGCTGCCATAGCTCATTGGGTCTTGGTATGACGTAATCGGTTTCGGTATTAGAAATTCAGTCCAAGAAATGGAACAAATTTGAAATAATCATGGAATCAATTAATTGGACTTGAAGAACTTTAAATTGCCCCTCAAATGTTTAAAGAACAGGTACCCAAAATAATTATGCGTTAATTTGTTTTGAATGCTTTTAATTGAGCTGCAGTGTCCACTGAAAACCGAAAACATCGCTTAATTGTCCATAATGGATTATTAATTGTCATGTGGAATGGAAACAATACACAGTCAGATGGTCTATGGAACCTTAATGAGGTCCTATAAGCTATTATAAGCTATTATAAGCTGCTATATTCAATCTTATGTTCATGGCTGCTTGATTAATTATGATTGTACTTGTTTTAGATCATGAAACTAGACTATGTAGTATGTAACATGCGCGACGTCGACGCTCGGAATAAATGATAACATATGGCTCATATTGGTCAGATAATGAGATCTGACATATAACTTATATATACGTTACTAGCGATACAAAATAGCTATTAATGTCTATTGGTAACTTAATCCATTTAATTGGCAAAGGAGTACTTGTAGTAATATTGTAGCTAGCTGATAACATTGGTAGACTCTCATGTGTTTTGACAGCTGACGTCGTTGTATACTTCAGCTCATGTAATTTAGAATACGATCAGATATACACGTTTCCCTGTTCCATACTTTATTGACTTTTATATAAATTATATTAAGAATAGTTCCTCAGCTTAAGATTGAAAATGTTGCGCCAACCACCTCATCTTTATGTGTCAAATATCTGAAGATTTTAAACTATGAAAATACACCAATTTAGTGGATAAAATTGAAGAAAAAAGCAGATAATCGGGAAATATAATCTCTGTTTAATACTTTTGGATACCTCATTTCTCAATAATAATAAGTTGTGGTCAGATATTGATGATGCTTTGATAAAATTAGAGGGGTTACCCTCAAATATGCTAATCAGAAATTTTTTTTTTTGATTTTACTATGGGAAGGAAAAAAAAAATTATAAGCTTCACTTTGAAGAATAGTAAGCACAATAGAAATCATTCAACTTATCCTTTAAATACAGAAATGGCTGTTGATAATATTGTCCATATTGAACATGACCGTGTGACAAACACAGTATCAAATGATTACCCAGGCTATCATAATTCAGATGAAGATTTCTCTTGGGATTTAAAAAAATTTCAAGATAAATTTGATATTAATATTTCATACATTAGTGAAAGAGTTGCAAATTTTGATCTTATAAATATAGATACTTCGATTTCAAATGCATTCCGTCGTATAATGATTGCTGAAGTCCCTTCAGTTGCTGCAGAACAAGTTTATATCTTTAACAACACATCAGTTATACAAGATGAAGTTTTATCACATCGTATAGGTTTAATACCTTTAAAAGTTGATCCAGATTTATTGAGTTGGATTGATACTTCAGTTGATGAAAAAGATCGTTTCACTGATGCAAACACTGTTGTTTTAACTTTAGATGTTTCATGTACAAGAAATCCTCATGCTCCAAAAAATTCAACAGATCCAAATGAATTATACAGAAATAGTAATGTTTATGCAAAAGATTTAAAATTTGAACCACAAGGAAATCAATTGGAAAATTTTAAAAATCCTGTTGTTCCAGCAGATCCAGATATTTTATTGGCCAAATTAAGACCTGGTCAAGAAATTTCTTTAAGAGTTCACTGTATATTAGGTGTTGGATCAGATCATGCTAAATTTTCACCAGTTGCAACTGCATCTTATAGATTATTACCAGTTATTGATATTACTAAACCAATTGTTGGTGAAGATGCTAAAAAATTCCAAAAATGTTTCTCAACAGGTGTTATTGGTATAGATTCAAAAGGTGCAGCTTTTGTTAAAGATGCTAGAAGAGATACAGTCTCTAGAGAAGTTTTACGTCATGAAGAATTTAATGGTAAAGTTAAATTAGGTAGAAAAAGAGATCATTTCATCTTTAATGTTGAATCTACTGGTGCTATGTCTCCTGAAGAAATTTTTTTCAAGAGTGTTAGAATCTTGAAAAATAAAGCTGAATATCTACGTAATTGTCCAATTGGTCGTTAAGTTGATAATATGTTTGAAAGGTTTTTGAAAAATGCATGTACTATAGAAGGTTTTTTTTAAATAAATGAATTAAAATTAAAGCATTGATGAAATATTAAGTCTATTCCCCATGTAATTATTGGTTGCTTCGACATCATTAGAGTTTGCACTAGTAATAGTTTTAACTTCGTTATAAATTGCAATTGGTGAAATTTTGGCTATGTTTGCCATTCCTGTATAACCATCCCCTTCAATTTGACTAATTGAATAAGTCATTGTTTCCGGATCATATTCATTGTTATCATTGATTTCTTGATTCACATTAAGGAAAAAACTTAAATATAATAATGATAATTGTGTAATTGAAATGATCAAATTATAATAAATAAAGGAGAATCTTGAACTTGGCTTTGAATCTCCAATAATTTGTAATGTTAAACTTCCATAAAGATAATTTGAATTGTCATCATTCGTTATAGGAACACCAACTATTAGATCCAAAAGTGTGAATAGAATATTTGTGATAACCATCACATAAAAGAATTGTTTTGCAACGTTTTTTTTGAATTGATCAGTCAATGTAATAGCTATGTCACTGGGGAAAGGGTTTGATAAAACAGAATGAAGCAGCATCCTTATAGCGAATCGTATAAATGAAGAACTAGAGCTTGTTAGTATCAGAACAAATCTCAAGCATATGAGCATTCCACTTACTCTTTCAAATATAACATTATTATGAAACCAAACCCAGTTATTTCAAATGATTTAATTAGATGATTCTTGAATTCATTCTTTCTCTCTTTCAGAACCCTTAAATTTTCATTTGAATGAGCTTTTTCCTCTATATGTATGTAGACCATGATTTTATGAGATTCAAACAAGTACCATCAATGTTTATAATAGATCAAAGTGATGCTACTGTGTCTTGAGACATCAACCAACGGTTCATTGATAGGTACATTAACGAAAACCCACACAAACCCATAATGTTTATCATGGTGTTGGGATGTTTAGATCTTATGATAATTTCGCGAAATCGTGTTTTTCTTGACGCGAATCTTCAACTTTTCAAAATTTGATTTGTACAAGAAACAAGAAACACGGTGGAATCAGATCAATTTCAGTTGTATAAAATGAGACTATCTAGAGTAGGCTTCTTCGTGATCTTGGAAACATACAGTGTAGTTGAAATTCTGAGCTTTTAGCAATGAGCCTGTACGCTGTAGATTACAATATTGTTTGTAGAAGTACATTCTTTTTGGTTACAATTCAGTCTTTTTGCTAAAATTTAGCAGGTTCCAGATCCACATCTACCACTGGAGCATTCTAAAATGAAATCACACAACCACCAGATTGTTCTCAGACTCAGATTCCAGAATCAACACACCCAGTTTTAATAAGGAACAGCCCTGTAGATTCAAGCTTCTTCTGCATTCGCTTAACAGTCTGAGATCTGAAGCGGGTGACACGCTTAACTATGCTGTTCCTGGTACACGCCACACCAGCGTTAACTGAGAAGAAAAAAAACACCAAAATGTAAATTCAAATTCGAATCAACATAATTGTGGCCTTTTATTTCCATAGAGAACCTCAAAAGGGATCTTTAACCCAAATCCAAGAATCACTCATTACCATATCCATTATCTATCCAATTACTGCTCATTCAACAAGCTAAAGAGCGTTCAATTGCCCCCTGAATTAGCTAAATACTCACGATCCTTTGAAATATTTCGGTTTATAAATAACACCAAAAGATAGAGCGGCTAAACAACAAAGAGACAAAAAGCACATTTCAAACAAAGCAGACAATCTGAATAATACTATATCATACAATATGGTGGGCTTTCCTGAAATAGGTTCAGCCAATACAGGCTCATCTTCAACAAATATCTCAATCAAGAATTTACACAGTAATAATCCAAGTATCGTGAATATACCCAGTATAGGAACAGGAATGAGCAATTCAAATAGTGTCAATGGCTCAACAGTAGGTGTTCATGTTGCTGGCAATAATAACACCTTGATGCTTATGAACAAACAAGTTACTACAAGTGATTCCTTATATTATATTTGTCTGAGATTAAAAAAGAGATTAGAAAGCGTTAGCCAATTAAAACCCTACCTAAATTTAGCATATTCGTCAGCAGAAGTATTATCAGAGAACCAGGCACTACTTCTGTCTCAAAAATCAACAACTTCATCATCATCATCAAATCAACATCATAGTTTTAACTCTTCAAATGGTTCAAATTTTAGAGTTAGCGCGTTATCAAATTTCAGTAGTACAAGTGATGACACTTCAACAAATTCCAATTCAACAAGCCAGTTAAATTCACCAACGAGTGGGGCACCAGGTTTGATAAATACTTTTTGTGCTGGTGTATTACCTGCAACAGTTAATTGTGATCCTGTTACCCAATTATGGGCATTATTTCAACAAGGTTCCCCATTATGTGTTATATTCAATATCATCAAACCTGCATATTCATTACCTGTCATTTCATCAGATGATATGAAAACTTGTAAGAAATCAATTTATGATTTCATATTGGCTTGTAAAAATTATTTGAATTTTGACAATTCTGAACTATTTACAATATCAAATGTTTTTTCCAACGAAACTGAAGATTTAATCAAGATTATCAAAGTTATAACTCAAGTTATTGATTTAGCACCAAGTATTTTCAAAAATGTGGATCTAACTGAGGAGTTTAAACAAGCTGCAGCAGTTACTGATTCCAAATCAAAAGTTTTAAAAGAATTGGTGGAAACTGAGAGAAAATATGTTAATGATTTAGAAACTTTGGTGACATATAAAGAACAGTTGTTGAATTTCAATATCATATCATCAGAAGATTTATACATGTTGTTTCCAAATTTAAATGATATATTAGATTTCCAAAGGAGATTTTTGGTTTCCTTAGAAATTAATAACTTGATTGATCCTAAATACCAAAGAGTTGGTTCCGTTTTCATCCATGCTCAATCATTTTTCAAATCTTATGAACCTTGGTCAATAGGTCAAAAGGCTGCTATTGATTTCATAAATACAAGTTCTATGAAGTTGAAAAACAACTCTTTAATCATTGGGAATGAATTAGAACTTCAAAGTTTTTTGATTAAGCCTGTCCAAAGGTTATGTAAATACCCATTATTGTTGAGAGAGCTGGTCAAATATACTGATCCGAATACATCAAATAATTATAATGAATTGAATTTGGCTTTAGAGATTTCCAAAAAGATTGCTAATGACATTAATGAGAATCAAAGACGTGTGGAAAACGTTGAAGTTTTGAAGAAATTATACGATAAAGTTGTTGATTGGAAAGGTTATAACGTTAATAGTTTTGGTGAATTGTTGTTTTTTGATAAGATTGTTGTCAAGGATAATTCAAAGTCCTCAGAAGAACGTGAATTTCAAGTTTATTTGTTTGAAAACATTATAATTTTTTTCAAAGAATTATTACCACAACAAAAAAAATCATCAATTGCTTCGTTGAAGAAAAAATCTCAAACAAATTTGTTATCAAATGTTAATCAAGAAGCTTTAGGATTTGAATTGAAAGGAAGAATTTCAATTGCAAATATTTACAACATTAGTACAGTCAATCCATATTTATTGAATATTTCATGGTCAGGTATGAAGGATACAGGAAGTTTCCTCATGAAGTTTAAAAATGAAGAAATTAGAACAAATTGGGAATCATGTATAAGGAAACTGGTTGCGAACCTACAAGATGACTATAACAACTCAAATACCTCAACATTGAACAATTTGAATTTGAATGAAAGAAGAAGCAATGGTATCTCAATGGGAAGTAACAGATCCTCTTACATTTCAAGAACAAATTCAGAATCAACAACATTTCAAGCATTATCTAATAATTATCAATTGCATTCAAGACAACAATCTGAAATTCCAATATCATCATCAAAAAGGTCAACACAAGATTCAATACAGAGTACAAAAAGATCAATTTCAGAATCTTATAAAAATCAATTACCAAACAATTCTGTGATTGTCAAACTTATGTATGAAAAAGATTTATTCACTTTGATGACACCATTGGATATAAGTGTTGATGAATTCTTATCAAAGATTGAAAAGAAAATCAAACAATGTGGAGGTGTTATGAAAGGTAAAGTTAAATATCAAGATGAAGATGGTGATTTTATTGTCATTCAGAGTGATGATGATTGGTCTTTAGTTAAAGAGATGATGAAAGAAGTTGGTGATAAAGTCTTGAATGTTTGGGTTGCTTAATACACATGGACGTTTTACTATCTCTCTTTTTTTCTTATGATTAATGAAAACAAAATAACTTACAAATGAAGTGTTGTAGAATATTAAATGCATTCTTTTTATCACGTCTAATAAATATATACCTCAAGTCATTACATATTTTGGACCATCACCACCTTCAGGAACTGTCCAATTAATATCCTGAGTTGGAACTTTTATATCACAAGTCTTACAATGAATACAGTTCTGTGAATTTATTTGAAACTTCACACCATGTTCAGTTTTTTCATCTTCAACATATTCATAAACACCAGCTGGACAGAATCTGTTTTCAACACCTTTGAATTTTGGATAACTTATATCTCTATGCTTATCGAGATCTTGATCTGGAACTCTTAGATGATTCTTTTCATTTTCATCATGATAAGTACCTGTTCTTGAAACTGATGTCAAGATATCAAAGGAGATTTTACCATCAGGTTTAGGATATTCAATTTTTTCATATTCTGAGGCAGGTCTTGTAATATGAGCATCTGATTTATGATGATGGAAAGTCCAAGCTACTTGCCCCTTTAGGAATAATGAATCAATACCTGAATATGAAACACCACCAAATAACTTCAATCCAGTACCAAATGATGGTCTGATATTACGAACTTCATATAATTCATCATAAACCCATGATCTCTTGTAGGCTTGTTCATAACTCTCAAGGTTAATTGGTGTTTCTTCAATATTGTCATGAATTTCTGGATCATAATCTTCATCTTCTTCAGTTTTGATTTTCTCCAATTTGGAAACAACTTCAAAAATGTTTTCAGCAGCCAACATACCTGTCTTCATTGCAGTATGTGTACCTTTAATCTTTGGAACATTCATGAAACCAGCAGAAGCACCAACAAGAACACCACCTGGGAAATTTAATTTTGGCACACTTTGCCATCCACCTTCATTCAAGGCCCTAGCTGCATACGATATACACTTACCACCTTCTAAAACATCTGAATAGAATGGATGATGTTTCATTTTTTGAAATTCTTGATATGGGGAAATCCATGGATTTTCATAATCTAATCCAACAACAATACCAACAGAGACTAAACCATCACCAAAATGGTACATGAATCCACCACCATAGACATCATAACTTAATGGGTATCCCATAGTATGTCCAATGAAACCTTTTTTGAACTTTGAAGGTTCAACTTCCCAAACTTCTTTGATACCAAGACCATATGTTTGATTATCTCTACCTTCTCTTAAATTGAACTTATTGATAACTTCTTTAGATAATGAGCCATGACAACCTTCAGCAAAGACAGTAACTCTTGCGTGAAATTCCATACCTCTTTCGAATGAATCCTTTGGAGTACCATCTTTTGAAATACCCATATCTTTAGTAGCAACACCTTTAACAGCACCGGTACTATCATATAAAACTTCTGAAACAGCGGTGCTTGGATAAACTTCAATTCCTAATTCTTCAGCCTTTTCAGCAAGATGTTTAACAACTTCACTTAATGAAACAATGTAATTTTTACCTTTATTAATCATTTGTGGAGGCTCTGGCATTGGGACAGCCCAATCATGATATAAATATCTAAGAGTCTCATCAGTCACTGGAGTGGCAATATCTGATGGTAAGGGAATACCTTCACCATTTTCATCATAGTATTCACTTTCTGGGAATAGTTCTCTTAAAGCTCTTGGTTCTAAAACTGCACCTGATACAATATGAGATCCCATATCTGGAGCCTTCTCAAGCACAACAATTCTAATTTCTCTTGATTCGTTTTCCAGTTCTAATTGTTTTAACTTTATAGCGGTTGCAAGACCTGCTGGTCCACCACCAACAATACAAACATCAACTTTGTCAGCGGCTCTTTCTTCTGTCAACAATTCTTTCATTTCATCATCCATTTTTTCAAAAGGAACTTCTGTAGATAGGAGACGACTCGACTTGTATTGGCATGATGGTGTTACTGATGATTTGGATAATTGTGGCCTTTTCAAGCAAAGTGTAGCAGACGAGAAGCTTCGTATACTTGGTGATCTTTTGATTGATTGTGTAAAGAATCTTGACTCTGTGAGTAGATGCCTTCTTATGAATATCATTTTGTTCTGTGGTTGAGACTTTCGAGATTGTGGAGTTTGGGCCAATGGATTCAAAAGCAGAAAAATGATGGGTATATATACAAAGTATTTTTCAATACAGAGTCAAGAGTTTATATAAGTTTCAATAATTCTGTCATCAAGGCCCTGTTTAGACGTTTTTTTTTTCACGAAGAACCATGTTGTGCCAACCGTATCTCACCAAGGACCAATAAAATCGAACAAATTATTAACGACTTTAGACACATTTAAAAGCCTGGAAAAGAAAAAAGAGGTTATTTGAAGAGCTGCTGTGATGAGTAGAGATACCAAATACTGTGGGTATATTTCCTTTCAAGCAATTCAGAGGTCGTGTTAATTGAATTTTGTTGCTGAAAAATTTTTCTTATGCTTTCAGGTCACTGAAGGTGTTCCACTCTGGAAGTATACTTCCGAGAACAACACAACTATTCGAAGATCTAGTATAACAGGAGTATAAACATTTGGACGTTACCTTAAGGCTTACGACATCTTGAAAACTAGTTCGCCACTTAAATGTCCACTTAAAATAGTCAAAAATTATCATGGCGATATTGATTTCGACCTTATAATAAAGTGGTTCAAGTTCACCAACTAATCACAGGAATCCGGCTTGACAAAGTCTACATTTCGTAATAATAACAACGCTTTCATGAATCGTGGCAGTATGTATTTGATCCATTTGCAAATTCTATTAAATTCAATTCAAATGAACCAGAACTATTGACAAAATAAAGTTACCGAAAACCAAATCAGTCAACTCTAACAATATAACTTTGAAACACTAACATATCACTCTAATCAGATATTATCATGATTCATGATGTAGGTAATTAAAAAAAACAAAAGCAAAGCTGAACAGAGAATTGAATTCCACCAAATGTGTACAAACTGCACAACTTAGATCGAAACCTTAAATCTGTAAAATAAATTTGATAAGAGGGTATATAAAAAAATTGAAATCATATATCTCATGAGTCATAACATCAGTGAACAATAATGAATAAAAGATAAAAAAAGATCACCTAAAAACCAAAAACTATTTGATAATGGATAAAAAAAGCTTATGATACACTGTTAATGCAGACAAATATCAGAAAAGTAGGTTGAAAAATGAAAACAATGAATAAATATAAGGCCTGAAATGAACAAACAAAACTTGTAAAGAATTCTTAACCCAAATTTGATGGAGAATTGATGTTTGATTTTTAAAAATTGGAAAAGCAAGGAATACAAAAACTGGAGAAGTGAAATTGCTGTTGTTGATGTGAAAAACGGACAAAAAAAATATTTTCCATCTTTCTCTCTTCAAAAGTTTCATGTGAATAGTGAGTCCAATTCAGCTAGTGATATATCTTCCGGTGTTTCAATATCTTGAGTTAAAAAGCCATCTCTGACCGCCTTCAACCATTTAGCAGCAATTGGAGGCTCTGAACTCACAGACTCTCTTTTTGAACCATCAATCCCTGAGGCAACAGAACCAGCTGGTGATAATCCTTCTAAAGCAGCAGCATGTAAAGCAGCAGCGGCAGCAGCAGCAGAAGGGGAGGGAGAGACTGCAACTTTTGAAAACCTAGGAGCAGCAGCAGCCGCAGTCAATGTACGTACTTTCTTTGATGACAAGTAGGACATTGATTTTGATCTCTTGTTATTTCTCAAAGTTATTTTAACATGCCCACCATCTTCATCGTCGTCTTCATCAAACTGATCCATTTCTTCAAAATCATACTCTGAAATGATTGGTGATTCATAAGATTTTGAAACTGATGAAGGTGACTTCAAAGTTGAGCCTAAACCTAAAGAAGCAGTAACAGGAGCAGCAGAATAAGGAATTGACAACTGAGGTAAAGTTAAATCTAATTGAAGATCAGCAAATGTGTGTTTAGTAACACCTAAATCAAAAGCAGTTGCACGTCTCTTCATTTCAGAACCAGTGTTTGAGAAATCATTATCGTTCAAAGAACCAAAAGGACTATATCTTTCACCAAATTTAGCCTCTTTTTCTGAAAGACTTTCATCAAGTGATGGAGACATAGATTGTTCTTGACTTTTTTGACTTTCAATAGCAGCTAAAGCATGAACATAGTAATCAGGAGCTAGTAATCCACGATAAACATAAACCATTCTCTTTGGAGAAGCATCTGCCCATTCTCTTGATAATGAATAAATTAATGCCTTCTCACCCTTTTCAACTCTTTTAACATAAGCATTCAACTTAGCTGAAACCAAATTTGAAGTTTTAGTGGAAAGTGTAGCCATCTTTGGATGTTTTTCAACTAAAATATCACAAATCTGTTTCACAGTCATACCTTTACGATCTTCATCTCTTTCGTGTAAAATTTCAAAAATTGCAAACAAAACATCATCATCTAAAGAAGGATGTTGAGTAGGTTTTGGACGTTCACCAGTAACAGGAATAGTGGTGGAAATACCAGTTGCAATTGGAGCTCTAGATGACGGTTTACTGTGCTTCTTTTCGCCCTTTTCAGCCTTCTCTTTCTTCTCTTTTGGAGGTTTTGATGAACTTGATGAAACTGAAGTTGCAACAGTACTTGTAGGTGAAACATCTTTAAACTCTTCTGGACTTGATGATTTTTCAGGTGTCATTTCTTTGATACTCTCCGAAAGAGCAGAGTTATTCTTATTTGTAGCACCAACATTATTGTTATTCAGAACTGGTTTCGAATTATCAGAGTTCAAACTTAAACGACGAGGTTTGAAAGCAGGTGAAGTTGTTGCTGTGGAATCACCCATTGGGAAAGCCACTGGTCTTCTATTAGCTAAAGCCATGATTTCTTCTGTCAGATTTTTGTGTGGAAATGTGAAGATAATACTAAGTTGAAAATCTTTTGAAAAATTAACTAAAACCTTCAAAAACCTTCTTCCAAAATGGTATTACCTTTTCTTTGAGTATAGATTCCACGTCTATAAAAGTTTGTCTAAGCTGAACAAAACGTTGATTGAACTTGTTGCTTATATCCAAAAAGCTCTTGATTCGATCTTTTCTTTAACCTGAAAAATTTTAGCCAACCTTCCAGATATGAAATGAAATAAAAACCAACCGCCAATAACAACCAATTGATTAAACCGAATTAAAAACTTTTGCTTTATCTCTAACACCAAAAAGACCGAATAGATACTTTGATGAGTTGAACTATTTTGTAACAACAAGCCGCTGATGAAAATTTGTAGCGCTTAAATTAAAAGGCTTGATTCAAAGAATAAAATCTATAGAAAAAGGATAATTAAATCTTCTTCTCACTGTTCATTATGATTAGTCGTTGGTCTCCCTGATAAAGTATATACTCTCTGTCATCGGGTAGTTTAAATGTAGTTGGGTCATATGTGTCAATGTAGGAGTTGCTTGTTGGCTGCTTCCTTCGCGAAAATGACAGATTCAGGTCACAAACAACGTCCCCAGACAACATAAACAACAACATCATCACCATAACGAAGTGTACAGTGAGTACCCAAGTATCTCAAAGATACATGGATAAAATTTAGCCTTACATCTTTAATCTTATTTCTAAGAACCGAGTGTGTTTGTGTGTGAAATATCTTTTGAAAGATATGTATAAACTTGTACAGATTTTTCAAAAACCCTTTATGTTAAAGGAAAAAACGAAAAACTCAAGAAAAAAAAGAGTGAGTAGAAAAAAATGTTTGGGTTGTAATAGCGGTAGGGCCAGCACAGATGCACTGGTTTGAACACGCAATGGAAGGCATAAAAACATAGATAACAAACGAAAACGCTGGATATGAAGTGGATAATTTAGTTCAGTAAGATCCACAAGGTTCCTATATAGTTATGCAATTCTTCAAACTATTGGTTCGCTAACAAAAATGCTGTTAAACATGTAGTTTTTTTCAATCAGATCTAAATCTGGTATATGCACACACAGAACATGGATTCCTTCCCAGCCGGAGATCATCCCAGCCTAAAATCAGAACCTTAGGCAGAAACTTAGGCCAAGAGGAACAGAGTTATATATTTTACGAGTGTACGGAATTTTTAGACAGGGTGTAACGTTCATCAGTCATGAAGATGAAGATGTTGATAATTTTCAACTCAGAGAATTTCTCAAGTATGTAGGGATGTGGCAGATTGCTATGGCTGCTCCAGTGTACTTTCTAATTAAGAGAATACATGACTGTTTTTTCTGTAAGTCCACTATTACACAAAGCTTTTGTGTATTAAAGTTTTGTATGTACCTGTTCAGGAGTTGATTATTTTTCTCCAGCGCTCAAATTGTACAAGGCATCCTGTAACCTTGTTATCTCCAGGATTGCTGATACAGGAGTTCCTCCTAGAAAAACCAAATCAGAACAGTCCAGAGTTTCAAATGACACATGGATCAGAGCTAATGAAGTTTATAAGTAAGAGGTTCTTATATCAATGTTTCCCACATAGGCTTCCGGTGTATCACCGTTTCATCAAAATTCCACAGTGGCTACCGCAGTCTATTGTGCTCGGGGGTTTTTATGCCATCTGTAAAATTGATCTGATAAATGCCACAGGAACACGTTTCGGCATGGCAGGTCACGTGGAGATAACGCAAAGGCCTACGTTTTACACAGCGTTCCCAAATATTCACCTTCATATTATGGTTTGGCCACGATAATTTCGGCAATTTGTGACTTTTATTTTTCGCTCAATTAATGATTGGATGATGTGACATGTATTAGGGCAGCAATTTTTTATCTATCTACAAAGCATACAACTCATACATTCATCACAATTCATCATAATTCAAAAAGATCAGCCTTGAAATGCAAGCACGACTCATGGGTTCTCTTGTAATCATCCTTCCAGTACTTGTCCTTGTATGCTTTCTTGTCACCGTTTGGTGGAGAATACCAATAGTTCAAAGCAATATGAATATTATCAGACTTTAAATCTCCAAATGATGAAACTTCATGGAACCAACCTGATGGTAAATAGAGCATTTGGCCCGGCTTTAAATCTGTTGTAAGACTTTGGCAGTTGAAAAACTTTGGCCATCTCTTTTGAGCTAATTTGGTCAATTTTTCCCTTAACTTATCATCTTTAATCTTATCCAAATGAACAACGGCAGCAGGTATCTTGGAGAACGAAGGAGGATCTAATCCGACATCAGGAACCGCGCGATTCAATTGTTCATCTTCATCTTCAACTTCTTGTTCCATTTGTTCGACATCATATATTTGTTCGAACTTTGGATGATTGATCTTTGCCCATTTGTAAGCTTCAGTTACTATTGCACCATCGTCTCTAACAGGTCTCCATAATGGTGCCTTCTCATTAGGCTTATAATCAATAACCCCTGTCTTGTAAATTTTTCTTATATCACCAACAGTGTATAGATTCTGACCATCGCTTGGGGCAAAAATAGTAAACCTTTTGGAACCTTTTATAGGGACATATAAATTATCAGAATGATCATGATGCAAACCAGAAGAAACACCACCGCCAAATATTTGTCTACCTAATCCTAAATCTGGAGCTTTTGGATCAATATTTATAGATTTTTCTTTTGGAGTTTTGGAAGATGAAGATCCCATCCATAAATTTATTTGTTGTGGAGCCAAATTTTCTAATATCTTTGGACGTAAAGGTAATTTGCGAGTCTTTATGAGGTTTGTTAATGGCTTTTGAACTAATTCTTTCACTCTGCGAATGGCTTCCGACTCAAACAAGGGATCATTTGGGAAATCTGAAGGGAGTGGTGAATCTGATGTGTAACTTTCTTCAGCCTCATCGTCATCACTTTCACTCATGTCATCAAAATCGTCATGAAGATCATTCATATCAATTGAGTCTGTATCAGAGAAGTCTGCACCATTGTTTAGATCTAAAGTATCAGCATCATATTCCTCTTCTCCCTCGTCATCTTCTTCACTGTCTGATATTTCAATATTCTTTTCCACATCAGGATCATTCTCTTCATATTGGGTTGTTAGATAATAATCATCACCTTGTTTCAACTTCCCCATAAGCTCATCAAATTTCATCTTGATACGTTGGGTACCGCTTCCAAAGCCACCTTTATGCTTCTTTTCAACCAATAAAGGCTTATCATAACTTAAGGTATCGACAATAGAACCTGGTTGGAAGTTTGATATATCCAACCCAGGAACAACACCGTCAATTATCACTGGCTTCCTTTTCTGAACATATTCTTTGAAGAACTCTTCAGTATTAATTTCAGAAAGTTTCACCACTTCAACTTTTGAATCTGCGGTTGGGTAAAATGCATTATAATCATTGATCACTTCCACTTTTGGCGCCTTCGACTTGGGCCTAACATCCCCTTCACGCAATCTCTTCTTAGACATAGCAATTGCAGTAGCGATTGATATAGAAGGTTCTTAAAACAACACTTGGGTTTTTGAACATTGTTTAATCATGTTACAATAAATCAAGCCATCTTGTAAAAAAGCTTCATGAATTTTTTTTTGCTCGCCCAACGTCTGTTATTGACAGGGGCACGATTAGACACCAGCTTATGGTGAACTTTGAAATGTGATGTACAAAGACTTTCATCTAAACTTTGTAAAGAATAAATTCACTTGATTGTATTGCTATTGAAAACCTTAGCCGCTAGCTGTTGGCAACATTGGATAAGGTCAAGAGTTTAAATAGACCAAATTTCAACCTACAGTCCTCAATCAGTCTATCAGCTATTAACCCATGGATCTGCCAAGTGTACACTTTTCCTCAGATGTAGTCCAGTCCCCAATTGCCAGTCGCCAGACCCTTAATCTTGAAAGGGACCTCAAAAACCTAAGGGTCTGAGGAAGCATTGAGAAAGTTAAAATAAAAAGGTCAAGTAACCTACATATAATGAGTAGAAAGTATTAAAATAAACTTTGTTGTACAGTCTTTTTTTAGAAGCAGTATTGCTTTTCTGGTAAAATTTCCTGATCCCTGTTTTCTATTGTTGATTTGACATTGCTTAGCCACTAGTCTCGGGAAGTTGATTAATGCCTGCATGCGTGAAAGGTTTTTTTGCTTAACGTTGTTGATGCTATAAATGAGGTTGACGTCGTCGATAATAATTATAATTACCATGTAACGTTGTGTTGAACTAGTACTTGGTACAGCTTCTATTATAAGTGCAGGCGAATATAAATATTAGCTCAAACCAGGTACGTTCATGATATAGCACATACAAACAAGTCACGGGTCCAATTGATCAATATGATATATTGAACGAAGCAGCTGGACCATATTTGAACCATGATATTATAGTTAATAAGCATCGCTAGCTTAAGCTAGCTGATCATATTTAATATTATAAGTATTATGATCAAGAATGTCATAATATTGCACTAGATAGGTACAGCAGCTATCTAATTCAGGCGGTACTGCGATATCGTCGACTAGTGGTAGCTAATTATTAATACTCATGATGATGACCAGCACTAAGTTGTAATCGACTTTTAATATTAATCCAGCTAGCAGCTTCCACAGTAGCTAGCTGTTCAATATTGATACTCTTGATATTAGAATTAGTATGATCGTGATTTATTGTTTGTAATTAATGTAACTCATGTACCCAATAATGTGTATGCTAGTTCACGCTGCCCACTTCATGAAAATACACCAGTTTTGACGTCTCTTCACAAACAATATATATGAGTTGAACTTTTTGTGTATTATAACCGGCTTATCAAATACCCGGGCAATATATAATAATTGAGTGTCCTAAAGTTAATTACGCCTTGGCCCTTGGTCAGCTGGTTTGACAGTTCAGTACGTTAAAATAACTGGTCAGAAATTTAACACTTGCTACGTTACATTCTTTGAGCATAAAAGCTAGGGACAGCTTTAAACAGCCCATGAATTAGCTGTCTCGACGTTTAAACGATCAATTGTTCTTTCCACAGTAATGAAATTCCAAGAGATCCTTGTTCAAAACTCAATTTTTAGTACACACATTTTCAATATCAGGGTTCAAGTTTTAACAATGATATCTTGTTTAATAATGTGCTTGAAATTATCATGAGCTAGTTCGACAATTCGCTGCATTATGGAGACTCAGCACTACGAACTCCAAGCAAGGATGATCCATGGCAGGTGTACTTTGCTAGAGACGCTGTACTAGCTGTGCTGGAAACTCCAAATCACATAATGATTAGTTGTATAACGTCGACGTCGACTGATAAGTCTATATGACTATTGGATCATTTTGAGGCTTAAATATTCAACCAACTGAATATTTTTTATTTCAATATTGATATTATTTACCTCGAGGTCTAGTCATATTGCTATAAGAGAATCAGACGTAGTCAGTACCTGATTCAATAATGCTAATAATATATTAACAGCTTCAACTTCAAGTGGCTAGGTACGTCACCTATTAATGGACTAGTATAAGTACAGCTAAAACTATGTTACTAGCTGTTTAACGTAAAATATTAGCTAGCGCTGGTATGGTCTCATCAAATATAGAAAGATCATACACATACTGTGTGCAGCTGGTAAGCTAGTGCTAGCGCCTGAGTAGTAGTACGTCTAGTACGATTGATCAATTAAATATAACTATAATATCATCATATTAAACTTAGATCATTAATATATTCTCATCGAGTAGCAGGCACAACGTTGCAGCAGGTGAACCATAGTGTATATTCTATATTCAATGCAGTTTTGCCAGTCTCAGCCCACTGATGAAAGAATTATTGGATCAAATAAGATCAATGCTTGTATACCAGCTTATAGTTAAACATTGTTCTAGTCGTAGCACTTCCTGCAAATGGACAAGTGATCATGAGTTTCGAGATCGAGATCGAGAATCACGGATTCACAAACCATTACCACAGTCACCTAGAGATCAAGATCAACTTTACATGTAATGAATGCCTGTGCGACCTTGTAGTCCACACTGGCTGCCTACCGGCCCCTGGGCTGAAGTCTGGAACTCGATGTTTCATAACTTTTCTAACTTGTTGCACCCCAAAAAATACGCGTAACTTTGTGGAAAAAAAAAGCTGGCGGACATTAGCGGCAGTGCGTTTGGGCCAGCTCTACTGTGTAAATGTAGCATGTTGTTCAGGAACATCTTTTTTTAAACCGACGAAAAGAGTAGCTGAAGCGTTGAAACTTCAAGTACGACTAAAGGGGCATATGGTAAGATTCATTAAGGCTACAGTGAGACAATATTGGGGAGCTCGTTTTGTTTTAATTAGCTCGGTTCAATAAAGTGAACACTGACTAACTTTGATTGTAAAACAGCTCGACATTAATCATGTCCGAAAGGTCTAGAAGTTTTGAACGTCATTGTTGTGTTAAAATATAACTATCGTAAGCTACAACTGAGACTGCAATACATTATGATTGTTATGAGTTTCAATTTATTATAGTAGATGAAAAGTAATAGATAACTCAAATATAGACAAAGAATGATTGTAATGTAAGGATTGGATTGATATTATTCAAGACCAGCTTTGAATAAATTCAGCCATACTTAAAGATGTGAAAAAAAAAAGTGGAAGCAGCAAAGGACAAACAACAACGACAAGAAAGAATAATAATGGAGTTGAAAAAAAATTGGAAAAACATTTAAGACAAAGAGCAAAATAAAAATAAAACATAAAACAAACAGATCATGAAGTCAACTAAAACCTAACTATATTGAGCTTATCATTTGATCTTTTCTATAAGTAATAATCAAGTTGAGTTGACAAGTAACACGAGCTTGAGGCTAACTCTCGTGGATAGCTTCATTTGATAAATACTTCTTATAAATATGGGATTTTCCATCAACTTCTTCAGATTGGTCCCAAGAATTTGTTCTTTTTCTTTCAATCTCTTGTTCTAGTTCTGAACTTTGAGCATTAGTTGTATAATTTGCAGAGAAATTTGAAAGACATTGAAGTTTTAGATTCTCTTGTAATGGTTTCATCGAATTGTTATTGACATGACCAGCATTAAATTCAATTGGTGATGCAGTGCAAGAGCTAGGTGGTGTCATCAGGCTGGAAGTTGCTGAATTCTTGGACATGATACTTGAGACTGTTGAAGATTGGGAAGAAGTTGATGAAGTTCTTGAAGCCATTGGTGTTTGATATAATGGTGTTGTTGGAATTGATGAGTATAATTGACTGGTCAATTCATTAGCATAATGCTCAATAGAAAATAAACTGTTTGGTTCATCATTAGCATAATTCTTGAAGTATTTGGTTTGAAATGATGGTGGTAATGGATTTTCTCTAATGACATTCAACATCAATGAGCAAAGTTTATTCAATTTGCCATTGTTATTAGTTTGTGTGTTAAAATGAACAAATTGATTGTCATTTAATAAAGTTAATGAATTGGTCATGATTAAAACAGAAGCAATTGAAATCATTGAAATTGAATAGTTAAATGTAATTCTTGTAAAAAATTGACTCAATTGACATAAATAATTTGCACCATGTTTGATTTCATTGATTCTTTCATTTTTGAAATTTAAAAAATTTTCTTTCAATAACAAGTCAACAAAAGAATCATGACTTGGAGAACCAACCTCCCAGTTTAATGATTTCAAAATATGAGACTCCATTTCAACAAATAAATTTTTGGAATAACAGTTGCAACAAGTAGCTCTCAAGAAATCAATACTTGGAACTTTATGCTTTGAACCACTATATTTAGAAGCTAACCACAAAGCAGTAAGACCTAATAATTGGAAATGATCTTTTCTAACAATTCTTAAAGAACAGTATCTGTCAATAATGTTGATCATCAAAAAGAAGGTTTGATTTGACAATTTTAATCTATTATGAACATCCATCAAGAAATCAAAAAGGATAGGTCTCATAGCAACAGTGATTTGAGGTTGAGATTGAATCAATTGAGGAGAAGTCTTGCAAGTTGATTCTAATTTGGTTAAATGTTGAAGAATCTCTGCGCTATAAGTGTTGATGGCGCTAGTATGAGCTTTTTGTTCCATTGATCTTAACTGTGGATGTGAAGCAGCTAATCTGGCGACTGTTCTTCTCTTGAGTCCCATAGGGGTAACTGAATGGACAGACATGACAATGATGAGCTTGATTAAAAGTGGAATGCTTATTGTTGGTTAACCGCTGAACTGATCTTTAAAAAAAGTCAAAAGTAAATGAAAATTGTGACTAGTAAATAAGGATGAAAGAATTGAATCTAGTTTTCACAATGGAGTATGCATAAATTTTTCTGAATGACTTTGAAATGCGATGTTGAAGGTCAATTGAAGTAATGAATCAAATGGAAGGATATGTCACTTTTTTTTTCAATGGCTTTTTTTTTGTAGAAGTCTTTTTTATAGGGTTCCAAAAAAAATGTATAGTGAACGACTAAAGCTTGAGCAAAGAATGAATATAGCAAATGAGATGTGTTAAATAAGTAGCAAAGTGACTAAATGATGATTCCTGAGCTTGTGTATGTGGCTAATAACTTAATAGTAACCAAAAAGACAGGCAGACAGAAGGAGGTTGACGTGGATGGTGAGTATACAAAGAGACTGAAAGGATGGTGATGATGAAGGGGGCCTCTGAGATGGGGAATAGAGAAGCAAGCACTTAGTATAGATCAATTGATGGTCTAACTGATGTCAGGGCTAACTATTTTATGAGAGTTGGGTGTGTAAATTTGAAGGAATTTCCAAGTTTATATATAAAGTCGAGTACCACAGATTGATCCAAATCTTCAAATCGAACGGTTCAGGGAGAAAATGAAAAAAAAAAAACCTAAAAAAAAAAAAAAAAGCTGCCGACAGTCTAGTCCCTTATCTAAATTACCTACATACATTTCAACTTTGAACGCATCTTGTACATGAACAAAGCCAGACCTTGGGACTAGCAACCAGATTTCTTTTGAAAGACGCAAAGAGAGGCGTGCGTCTTAATTTTTGTCTACTTGAAACAATTCAACGAGCTAGAGCTCTACAAACTGTTGATAGTTTTAGCGTGGATCATGGTTTTTGGGCTCTTTGTACATTGAATACCACGGTAACCATTTTTGAAAGGCACAGTGAGCTATACGTTCCTCAAAAATGCGCAAAGTTAATGAGGAAACCTTTAAAGACACCAACCACTAGCCATGAAAGATTCTGGCTTATAGGGCTGCACATGTGCTAATAATCACTGACCACCATATTTATCGATTCGGTATCAGTTAGCTGACAATATGCCAGCATCAATTGACTATATTGTGCTGAGTTGATTGATATTCTTCAATCCTAAATATAATTGAACATGGTTGTTGAAGAATCACGTTAACACAAGAACCCCAATTGCATTAAAGTTTAGAGCAGCTACGATCCCAAAGTTAACAAGCTCTTGAATCATAACCCTTGCTTGTTAAAGGGAACTAAACATTAACTACAGTCGCTGTCAATCTGAGAAAATCAACGATCTTGTTTCGTAGAGCACTTTTTTTCGTATCACCTCACTAGTTCACGAAAAAAAAATTGAAGACTAGAGGGTCTCAAACTTCAGAGACAAACATATCGGAGTACCAGAGATTGAAAAAAACCTCTAAGTTGGATATAAATCACGTTTTCCAAAAACCTCGCCTAAAAAGACCATTTGAAGCTGTCTAATTTCTGGATAGTGTATGCAATTGAAGTCATTATATAACCTTTTTAAAATCAATCAAAAATTGGAACGTCTGGTAAAATGTACTCCCAAATTTTTTTGAATCTCGGGAGATTATACTAGTCCCTAGGACCAATTAGTTCATCTATCTCGTTTCTCCAGTCTTTTTCATATTCAAGATATTTTGAGACTACACATATGGAAAAAGAAAATCGAGATCTATTGCGGCCCCACAAGAACCTATACTCGATTCTCTACTGCTGTACACTTTCTTTTCAATATTGAACCCAATTGATCAAAGTAGAAGCAAACCAAGAACTGGCCTTTGAAAGATGTATTGAAGGGTACGGCTTTTGTATTTCGAAACTATCAAGCAATATTTCAGTCCAAAAACCCAGCACTTTCTGAACCTTAATCTCGATTTCCTTTGTACATAACATGATTTTTCAGCTCGGTGTATCAGTACTATCTCAGATAAATTATCGACAACATGAAGCCTAGGTCTCTTTGAGATGATCGGGTGTTTTCAACGCCTATTCACAATAGTCTTCAATGTTCATGCAATGCACTCTATCAAGACTACACTAGAGTACGAAGGTACACCAACCTTCTAAGTTTCAAATCTCCCTCTAAAAAGCCCTATAAGTTAGACAACAAAAGAATAAAGTGAAATTTTTTGTTTTGATCCCCACGGTGATAAATTGGAACACCTTGTTTGGCGTTTTAACTTTTCACTGAAAGACATTTTAACACAGGGGCATATGAATGCTACGTCGAGTTGAATAAAAAGAAAGGGTTAAAACAGTTTTACGTATGGATTTAGTCGACGTTATCTTGGGACACCTGTATAAAGTGTAGGTAGGTAGGTAGCTGATACAGTTTTGAGCTAACTCAATTGAAACCAACACGTTATATACACTAATATAATTTGAGAAACAACGGGAGACGACTTGTCCTTCGGAAACTCATGGACGTGGACCAGTTGGCCAGTTAAATTTTGTCAACTCATGAAGCTACTGAAATATTGATAACATTGCTAGCAGGTGATTAACGTCGACTACTATTTGAGACAGATTCTACAGAATAATCTCCCGAATCTAACATCTAGCCCCGAGGATTTACTTTCTATTCGTAGTTGTCAAAATCTTTCGACGCTTGTTCTTTCTTAACCACTCAAATTACACGTCAAATGCAGTTTGTGAATCGTGAGCTAGCTTTTTTTTCACATCCCTACATATTAGGGACTTGAACAGTCCGAGGACGGGTCTATCCAGAGGCTAGGACAATAGATTTTAATCATGAAGGTTCGTTTCAAGTTCAAGCTCTGATTTTCAAAACCAGTATACAAACCCAAAGATGTTGGCGAACTACATAACTGTTGATCAGTATGGTGCTGTGAATTAGTTGGCATGAATGAAAGACCTTACTGAAAATCAATATCCAATTGAATGGTTCAGACTAGAGGTCGTCAACTACAGTTGTGACATATACTAGAGAAGTGAAATACCATATAGTAGGTCAGTTAGTCGCTCACTATATAATAAACCAATGGTTACGTCTTTAGCTAGGATCCTCTGTTTTTAGTCGATAATAATGTCTGTGATTCTTCATGACATAATTAGGGAAGTGTACTACAATATTACAACGATTTCTACTAGCTGCTGTTTATAGTCCCACAGCTTGGCCGTCCTTTTCCTTTGAAATATCGATTGATCGGTCTATAGGTTATACAAATTATCGTCGACATTAACCATTAACCATGATCTAGCTGTGCTTCCAATATATGGAGTCTCAGTGCCCTCGTACTTCTCTTTTATATCAGTTTACACAAATATTAGTTAAGTACGTCGCCTCAAACTGAGTAGTCTGCACACTAAAGAGTATCCCGAACAGGACCTGTACTTAGAATGTACATCGAACCATGTATCACTAGTTTAAGCCCTTGAACCTCGAGCTCCATCACGGATCTGTCTTCCCTTTCAATTATCACACTTCATGCTCACCTTTTCAAGAAGTCATTCCCTGCTATGTAAATGTCCCTTTATACAGATAATCTGAGATCATTGATGGCTATTGAGTCTTAAACAAGCCCTGATAGTTGATGCTAAATAATTGATCTCCTATCTTTCTAAATTAAGTATCTGTTGAACGTTTTCTTATGTGGACTGGGCTTTAATTGAAGTTGAAAAAGGGGACTTGTTGTCATGGTGAAGAAAGCCAAGAGTTTTGTTTTGTATGGTCCACGCCCAGTCGAGTGCATCTCAGTAAATTACTTACGTCGACAAATTTGTGTGTAACGTATGTACAAAATCTAGATCATTAGCAGAGTGTCTACAGACCTGACTACTAGCTGCTAATACTTATATGAATTCAAGAACTCTGGGTCATAGACTGTGCTTTAGTAAGGGGATCGATTAGAGGTAATATAGACTGCTCCAGTTGTGTGGGTTTCCTGGGTATAGTACTAGTTCAACGACCACCTGTCCAGTGTGGATCAGTCGAATCTGAGTTAAAATTCGGTAGAGTCGACGTCAGGATTGAAGACTCTGATAAACAGCTTGAAAAGATGTTGAGAATTCAAAGCAGTTGGATGTTAACAGATGATCATTAAAACTGGAGAGGTGAAACTCATCAAGTATACCCGGGCGCTAGCTAGTGGTCCATGAATTATTACACAGACGGTACAGTTACGGCCTGCTTGCCTTTTAATCCTAATTATCGATATTCAGCTATCTAATAATATTGATGTTAATGAGTACGTCTTGATTGCAAGTAGTCTGTTTGAAAAAGCATGATCTATATATAATTATATTAATAATTGTTCTTGTGATCCGGATATCGACAGCTAATTAGAGCTGTTATTATAATACCGGTACGTCGTCGTCTTTCAATGAAAGAGGAGGACGTTCATCATGAATAATTAGCACTAGCTGAAAAACTTCAACATAATATACAATCCTTGTCAGCGATATTACTGCTCATCGACTGAAATAGCGCAGTGCCAGAACAGAGAATCACACTAGATGATGATTCTTTTTCAACAATATGGATGGAACACTTCTTTTGCAGAGTAAGTCATGATTGTGTTTGATCAGCTCGGTTTCAGACCTAGGTGCTTTATGCACTGATTCAAGGCCATATATAGTGTGTATAGATGGCGATTATAACAAGTTATAACACACGTTCAAGCTTGAAAGATCCAAAGCCTAATCGATGGGACTGTACGTTGTAATCAATAATTTTCAAATGAGGCTGAAATAGGGTTTTATTCTTCTTAAAGTGAAACACAAGAGACTATATTCACCAGGGCTAATCCGATACAGTCAGTGGTCACTATAGTAGTGTTTTTTCCTTCACTTGCGCTGTACTAATAATTCACAAGGTCCTCAAGTCTCCAAATTAGGTTGAAGCTTCGATTATATGTTTCAACAGGTAGTACCGAGAGGAGTTGAATATTTTTATGGAAGTACAGTGTAATGGACCTGTGGCTTGATTTGTTAATCTATTGAATCATCAATAATTTGACTTAACTGGTACAAGTATAAACACTAAACCATGCCGTATAGAGAACAGGACGAAGATGATCAAGACTAATTGACACTTTGGGATAAAATAGTAATGTTTTAGGTAACGAAGCATCTGTGGACGACATGCTTGAAACGTCTACAAGATCAGTGAACTGTGCTCTTCATGCTATGTGGTTTATCATGTTACTAGTTTTCCTTCTACTTTTGTCGTTGTAGTCTATGACTGACGCGAGTGAAAAAAAATTACGCGTTCAATTACTTTACTAAATCCGGAAAATTGTAGTCTCTTTCCAAACTTGGTAATTATGTACATGGCGTGTTTATGGTTCAGAATTTGAAATTACTTGATAAGCATCAAACAACTGGTGTGTATCAGGTGTACTGTTGCTTATTATTACCATGGGGTGATATATTCCTTGGTATTTATTTTTGCATGTATTAGTACAGTTTGTTAAAAGGACGTAGTAGGTACTGAAAGTCAAAATCCTTCATCTTGGGCGGATTTGAACGTGAAAACCGACAAGAAAGCACTAGTCTGAACTCTAAATAAAAGTGTATGCGTCCACAATAGTGTAACATTAAAGCTGCTATTGGTGAATGAACTTTATAATTGGTTGATGTTATTATATTTAGTACATCGCAAGTTTTCCACGTCGCGCTGACTTTTCATGGGTAGCCATTGCACTGGATATACTGTGCGATATTACGATATGACATTGCATATTGACGATTCAATATGTGTGAATTAGCAGCTGATCAGTCTATACACTTATGAGTGAATGAAAGCTAGGAAATAGAAGTTCATGTGGAGTGCCAGAATGTATCAGATCAATTTCAAGACTGATATAATTTATAGCTCGTTTTGTTTCAGACAAGTAATTTGCCTGAGAATAATTCACCAGTACTATTGCCTGCCACAGTGAATATTAATTATATGACGAACTCGTTCTTCTTCGACGTTGTTGATGTCAAGGAAATTTAGCCAGTTTCTTTAATACTCCAGGGTGGTCACCAATTGATTCAATTCCCAATTGTTAGTACGATATAACCGCACTGACGATTAGTTAGTAGTAACTATTGTGGAAGAATAATAATGGGCCCGTTCAGACATCATCCCTTAGACCCTGGGCCCATGTAAACTAGACTCAGGTCTGTGGACTATTCACCTAGGTGATATGGACTAATCCTGGGGACTTATCCTGCAAGACCCAGGATAATGTAGTTTCCAGGGGAGATCTGAGAAATTTCCTTTTTCATCCAATTCCTGCAGATGCCGAAGTTCTGACATAATCCAGGGAGTGCGCCTAACATCTCCTAACAATTAAAGTTCATGATGAAGAAGTGTACTACGCTACAGAAATCAAGGAAACAAGGTGTCCAGCCAATATTGTTTTTCAAAACAAGGCGGATCTGGAAAGGGTTGTACTCTATCATTTGTTTTGAAAATTAGAAGAGAAAAACAATTTAAGTGGTTTTAGTATAGTCAAGAGAACTTCAAACACCAGTAAGGGTACCCACAATCATTCAAGCCAGATCAGATCAATCTCCCTCCCCTTATCCTTATCTGTGAATAAATAGCTGTTGAATTTTTGTTTCCTTTTGTTTGGAATCTTGTTAGAAAATATAGATCACTGATATTCTGAGCAGAACAGATCAAGCACAATGAACACGTCCTTATTCACGTTTGAATGGTGAGTTGATTCCAACATTGCATTCACATGGCGGCTCCCTTAACTAACTATACACATTAGGCCTTCACAAGCTGTTAATTCTGTTTATGTTACTGGAACTTTTGACAACTGGTCGAAGTCAACAAAACTTGTTCAAAACAAAGATGGTTCATATTCAGTCACCATTGAAGTTCCAAAGGAAAAGATAATGTTCAAAGTAAGTCAATTAAGCGCTCTGTCGCTATTTTATCCTAATCGCTTTACTGACCTGTGCTCTTTAGTATGTCGTTGATGGAACTTGGCTAACCACTTCAAAATTCAAAACCGAAAAAGATTCAACTGGTATTGAAAACAATGTCATTTACCCAGAGGATTTATCTCAATATAACGATGAGTTACTGTCAACAATCAATGAAAATTCCTCCTCATTCGATGTATTATCACCAGAATTAAGATCTACAAATGATCCACATAACTTTGGAGTGAATTACAAATCTGATACAGAATCGAGTGCGTTCACAAATATATCTGTTGGTGATATTAGTCCTTTTGAAAACTCAGATTTGGATAATCCAGTTAATGAAGATGGTGGTAATATTGATGATGTTATTAATGACGATGAAAGTTTCAAATCAATGAGTGACGAAGAGCTATTTTCAAGTACCCAAGGAACACTTTTAGGCGTTGATACTCAAAGTTGCAATACTTCAATCAATCACCAACAACCAAATTTGGTCAATTTGCAAAGTACTAACGGGAGTCGTCAAGTGAGATACTACACCAGTATGTCAGTTTTAGACAGGTTTAAAAAGTACTTTAAATGAACCCAGCTGCAGATTAAATAAGGTTTTTTTTGGTGATATCTACGTTAATTCGTTCAACAGTTAACAGTTAACATTAACATTTGATTCTAATCCTATCTTTCAGCTAACCAGCTTTGAAACTCATATTTACAAATACCATCAACATATACACATATTATTATGCTTTTTTGAATTTCTTTGTGATTTTTTTTTAATGTGAATTATTTATGACAAAAAGTCTGTCTTTACTCAACATGGCGTTTAATGGTTTTTATTTTTGCTCCCTTCATTATATCTTGTTTTGTTTATAATTTTTTTGTTTGCTTATTATTATTTGGTGTTTGGATAAATGGATTAATATACAACTTTTTAATTGATGGTGGTTGCGATATTATCCTGGAAACTTGATTTTTTTTTGAAGCTGGCGCCGCTCATAAATTGACAGATACAAGTTAGCACCTCCATTATTGTCTGCTACTTGTTCTTAATCCAATTCGTTCATCTTTAGATTTCAGCGATTGTAGTCTTTGAATAACAGATTCTTGTGAACCAGCAGAGTTTTGGTTATAACCAGTAGCACCATGGATCCCTGAACTTGTGGATTGTTGCTTGATTTTCTCATCATCATAACTGATGACGTCTTCTGGAGTTAACTTGATACTTGTAGGTTGTCTTCTGATCATGATAAAGGGCGTGAATGGATTCAATAGAGTAAGCGTCTCAAAGGTAAACACATTCAGCTCATTATGATCTTTTGTAAAGTTGTTCGCGAATGTGTATTTTCAATTGCGGGTAAATTGGATGATGTCGCGACTCGCGCTTGACTTTTTTTTCTTTGATTTGCTTTACACTTCCATCAAATTGACACAACTACAAGACCAGAAACAAGACTATATTCTTGCAATAACAAGCGGGTTTTTTTATTTCGGTCAATCTCTCTTTGTGTGGTATTTGGTTCCCAGATCAGGTCACACAATTGTTCTGCTGATTTTTACGTCTTGATCTTTGCATTGGATTGAATTTTGAAGGTGTACACTCTGAAGAATTGGTTTTCACAGAGAAGGTTGGTGGTTTTAGATCCGTTAGAGTAATTAATCAGCTACAAGTCATATAACACATATACACCACTAAAGTTCCATCAGATAATGTCGACAGGAGAGCAGACATGTCGTATCTGTCGTGGTGAGGCAACACCTGATGATCCTCTTTTTTACCCGTGCAAGTGTAGAGGTTCCATCAAGTATATTCATCAAGGTTGTCTTGAAGAGTGGCTAAAGCACTCAGGTAGAGAACCAAGTTGTGATATTTGCCATCAAAAATATAAGTTCACAACTCAATATAAAGAAAATACACCTGACAGAGTTCCATTAAGATTGATACTGCTGAAATTGAGGAAATCAACTGTTCATTTATTCAGATATGGTTTGACAATTTCTGCTTTGGTTTTTGGTGTTGGTATTCAAATCCCATTGTTTTGGAAAGTCTCTAGTAGGTTTCTCACCTGGATTATTGATGGTGCCATGCCTCATGAGAATTTATTAGTTTCTTTAATTTATGGTGAGTCTCGAGTTGAGGGTGATCCATTCGATATGCTGAATGTTTGGAAAGCATTAACTACTGCATATTTTGACTCCATCACGTTCATTATAGTATGGGTATTGGTGCATCTTATATTATTCCTGGAACATGAATGGGTCTCAAGAGATGCTGGTTTCAAAACATTAATTTTGAAGAAAGTTGGTCCGCCAGACACTTTACGTCCTTTAGCTGGAGTTAACAGAAATCGTGCTGGTGGTCAAGGACAACCTGAGTTTAATGAGAGAATGATCAGAGATGTTCAAAATCTGGAAAGATTACTACAACAGAGAGATAATCCTCAAAACGAAGTGATCCAGGATGCTCTGAGAATAATTCAAGAAAGACAACGTGCATTACAAAGGGAACATCAGAACCAATTGAGACAAAGAAACAATAATCAAGAATTGATTGATGAAGAAGACGAGGAACATGATCCAGATTTTATTCCAACTGATAGTTCGGATAACGAATCTGAAAGAAATGTCAACTTTGAAGATGAAGATGGGGATTTGTTAAGAAGACTAGAAGACGATAGAGCTGCAATGAGAGCTAGAGTTGAGAATCAAGTCAATGAAAGATTAAATGACAATGATCAAGTGCAAAGACCAATGATACCGTTTCCTTTTGCTGCTAATCAACCTGCCGTGGATAGAATCGCAGCTGGTAATCAAAATAGAAACGCTGATCAACCTATAGATGCTGGTCGTCTTGACTTAAATAACCCAAGACACCAAGAGTTTCTGGATGCAATGATTTTCATGCCTCCACACTTAAGAGACCAAAATGAAAGAAGACTTTGGGAAGAAGTTGTTGGTCCAGATGAAGAGTTCCCATTTGCAAATGATCAACCTGGCCTACCAAATGCTAATGTGGAAGTCCCAATTGCTATTAACTTACAAAACGGTAATGGTGGTGCTAATGCTAATATCGACCCAGCTGCTGCTGCTGCTGCGGCCGCGGCCGTTAATGCTATCCCTGTTGAACAAGATGATTTACTTCTGTCACTGCCTGTGTACATGATTATTGTTGGTGGTGATGCATTCCTTGGTGTTTATTTGTTCTTGGCTTACTTTTTGCCTTCAGGTATCGGTAGCTTAGCTTTCATTTCTGCAGGCTTTGTTTTCAAAACCGGTCTTAATTTTTTGAATACCATTTTAACTTACACAAGACTGAATAGCTATGGCGACAAGATTATTGGTGCTATTTTGGAAGCTAAAAATTACAATCAACACATTTCCCAGACACTTGATAATTATTTGATTCTTCCAATAGTGAAGACATTAACCAATGTTTATGAGCATAACTTACCACAATCTACAATTGAAAGAATAATTCCTTTATTGGTGTTTTATGGTGCCCTTTATAGTGGAATTTTATCATTTTTGTCATATAAGTCCAAAAAACACTCAGTGCAGAACCCACTTTTAGGATTACAACGTAAGGTTTTTATTGTGTTGTTGGATTTTGTTTCAACCTTGAAAGTGTTCTTTATTTTTGCTATTGAGCTGGTTCTTTTCCCTGTATATTGTGGGTTTTTACTTGAAATTGTTGGTTCACCAGTCTTTTCCTACAACCATCCATTAATTCTATCAGCATTGTTCCTGGTTAAGGATCATATTTCATTAAGAATAGCTACCTATTGGGCAACCGGTACAATTTATATGTGCCTATTTGCTTTGTTTGTTGGTATGACTAGAAGATACATCTTGAGACCAGGTGTTTTGTTTTTCATCAGATCACCAGAGGATCCAAATGCTCGTTTGATCCATGATGCTCTAGTTCGCCCATTGGGTCTTCAATTATCAAGAATCGGATTGTCAGGATTTGTTTATTCAATTTTCATTCTTGTTGGATTTGGTGCTGTTACATATACTTTGAAATTAACCAACTCGCCAATTTTGCCTTTACAATTCCAATCAACATTTGCAGTTTTATTGGCCAATGCCACAGCATATAGAGTTCGTGAAAATATGGACTTGATCAAAAAATATGTTAGACAATACTGGATTCGAGCTTTCAAGATTTCAAGTGCTAAATTGAGACTTTCATCTTTTATTTTGGGAAAGCATGATCCAAGGGAAAGAGGTTATGTTGTTTATCGTAACATTATCTGTCAACAACAAAACCAAAAACCTGATTATACTGAACCAAGGTCATTAAAAGAAGCCAAAGAGCTATTTAAAAAGACTGACATCAAAGCTGTTTTCATTCCAGATGGTGATTTGGTAAGAGCTCCAAAAAATGATACGGTTTCAAGAAAATTTGTTAGAAAGCTATTTATTCCAGTTAGCAAAGATGATAAACCTTTGGGTTCAAATAGAGAATCAATCGCAAAGTTGGATGAAAAGTATCCATTGGATGAATTTGATGATTCTGAAGATGA
This sequence comes from Hansenula anomala, assembly GCF_001661255.1. Lineage (NCBI taxonomy): Eukaryota > Fungi > Ascomycota > Saccharomycetes > Phaffomycetales > Wickerhamomycetaceae > Hansenula > Hansenula anomala. The sequence continues at coordinate 1,706,467 of NW_017567113.1, forward strand.
ACTAACAACTACAAACCAATATGAGATTGTTTATAGACCTCCACACTTCAAGGAAAGAACAATTTTATTCATTGCAATGTTGTGGATTTTTGCTGCTTTATTAATTTGTGGTGTCGGTATCATTTCTAACTTATTAGGTAAACCAATTTCGTTTATCTTGTTCAAATTGATTGAACCATTACAGCAAAACACTGCATTTAAATCGTCGTTGTTTGACAACACTGTTGAGTTTAATTGGTTAAACTTGGAAACAAGCTCAATTTTGAACGGTATTCAAATTGTCGTTACTTTATTAAAACTTTACGATGATTATATTCAAAGAAGACATATCCAAATTGAAGAAGAAGAAGAAGATAATGCTGCTGCTGCTCCAGTTGCTGTTGCTGGTGGAGATACCCCTTCACCTACACATCGTGCTGCTGGAATTCAAAGAGAACAACCGTTCATTTCAGTCATCCGTGATGTTTCAAAATTCTTGTTGGGCAACCTCAAAATTGTTTTCACCACCGCATTCTTTTTCATTAATGTTTTTACATGGTTATATCTAGGTATTTCGGCACACGTCAATGCAATCGAGATCCCATATAGTTATTATAGCGGTAACGATGATATTGAAGTTATCAACGGTCCAATGGTTTTCAGTTTGAATCGTTACACTTTTCCATTACATTTCGTTTTGTTATTTTTCACTATCTTTCCATTCCAAGAACGTTTCCGCTCAGATATTCGTGATGCTTTCAGAAATGGGCCAATTGAAGTCATTGATTTTAAATCAGTTCTCAAGAATTACACCAAGCCTATCTTGACCAGATTACTTAGCGTGGAATTGATTGTTGGGTTAACCAAATTGGGGTTGTCAATTTATGAATATAGAGAGAATTCTGTACATTACACCAGTTTCAAAGCAGTTTTGATCTACATTTTCGTACAAAATGCCATTTTCAGGGATATTTTAATATATAGCTGGAGTGCAGTGGTTGGGTCAAATTTAGTGCTTAGAGGATTAGTTAGAAGCTGGAAGCTTTTCAATCAATTCAATCAACAAATCAAAGAAGAGTTTTATGTTTCTGGTAAAACTTTGGAGAACTCAAATGCTGTTGGAGAAGAACCAGTTAATTGAGTATGTGTTCTAGTGAAAGAACGGGTATTATTATATAGAGAATTTTCAACAAGATAACTTTCAACTTGACTTGACTTCGTACAAAATGTGGCCGAGTTGTCCTTTGGTCTGGAAAATTTGAAGCATTATGACACGCCTATATCCCAAGAGCGTTTGTAGTCTCACAAATTGCTAAAATGATTGTTATTTATAGTGCCGGGTCTAAGCGGCTTTCTAAGCCTAAAAAAACCGAGTCCACTACGTTGGTCTACAGAGTCTTCTGAACTATATAGAACACCAAATTCATCAAAGTTTGAACAAACTACAAGATCAATTTATATGGTGGCTAATCAGCTGGCCAGTTGGAGTCTGGGTTGACGATCCATTGTCGCCAACTGAACCTAGTAGGAGAGCAATGCTTATCGCCTATCAAAAAATAAAATAATATTTATAGACATCTTCGAATTCACAATATTTCATGAGCTTTTCCATGATATCCATAACTGGATACACACTGAATTAACTGAGATTGAATACCTGAGGACTAGCAGCGCCATTCAACTGAACTTATAAATCATCTCAGCCTGTTTGTGGTCTGTCTCCATTAGTTGGTATACTCATTCACTTGTATACCTGCTCCTTGCTGCTGCTGATAAGGCAATAGTTGCCCTTATTGTTGAAAAAATGCTGTTTATGTTCAGAAATGGCAAGGGGATCTGGAGATTAAGATGGAAACTACTCATGGTATTCGCTATAGTGATTGTATTGGTGAAGTCTATATCCACGATAAGGTCCAATTCTCAAAATGACCTCCAAACAAGCTCTTCATCATCAAGAGTTGATAAGGAACAGCCTGAAAACCAGCAAATAGATACAAAAGATAATGAAAAGGAAGCTAGGATTAATTGGAGCCCTCATGGTAAGATCAATATCAATAATGAAGATGCTGCTGGTGTGAAACCTGACGAGAAAGCTGAAGCTGATAAGATAAAGGCTCCTGATGTGCCTGTTTATAATGATGATGGGGATTATCCACTACCAAAATATGACAAAATTCTTAATGAAAAGGAAGGATGATGAGCAAGATGGTCCAGGTAGCTTGAGCAGGCTTGAGTTATCAAATATTATACTTGGGCAAACGGTTTTTAGAGAATTAAACCAAGCGGTTGTCATGTAACTAGGTGCTCTCGTTAGAAATATTCCCAAAATACCTCCAATCCAAACCAAACACAATTGTATCAACGTGAAATTCACAATTTGTAGCATTTATTGAATATAATCCTTGGAGAAATATCATAAAAGCTTTCTATACGAAGGAGTTATAACTCGCACTGAAAACCAGTATTCATTGCAAGATCTGGTATCAATTTTCAATATTGGCAAAGGAAAGTAGAGCTCATTTAAAGATCTTTCATTTGCTTTTCCACAGTTTTGGGACCCAGATTAATCAGTACTTATGAAATTGAACTGATGGTTATCATTGTATATCTGAAGGGAAAAATGAGAGAAGCCACATACTGTACAATGTTAATCTCCTCTGTTATTCAATGAAACAATCAGAGCGTTACAAAACTAATTTATGATATGTGTTGATGTTTTGAACCTCCTATAACAATACATGTTCCTTTGTTACTTACTACCAATTCTGCTCATCCAAACCGTCAAGCCAGCTCCATTGGACAAAATATGAACTAATTATAATGGGGCTTCAATATTTTCATTAATGTTATATAAGTCTCCCGATCACAAAGTGGTAAACTTGCAATACTTATATGAGACGTTTTGCGCTTAGAACTTGGGTAAACACACCAAATGCTAATTCTCTTCAATGTTACCGTTCGAGTCAATTGTTTGTTTTTGGACTACATGTTAGTTAGCACTGCCCGCGTTGCTGAATCTAATTGGTCAATAAATAATATCAGCTGTGAAAATAATTAATTTGGAAGGATTTTTAAATAATGAGACAGTACTACAGGTTGACGCGTCCATTGCCAGCAAGTACGGCATACAGTCATGGTACTTTAAGACGTCGCTTCCCTGTTAAAGTTTCCAGCCTAATCCTAGTTCTGTGTGGTCTGTTATATAAAACAAGTTATTCCTCAAGTTGAAAAGGACTTTATTAGAACGAGCTATACACAAACCCATCAAAGTTTGAATCTTCTAATGTGCCATCCAGCTATCCATGATCCAATAAGGCAAAAACAACTTATCATCTTTTCTGTGCTTTTAATGATATGCTACATTATTGTCACTAGACAGGTTTTCAAAACTCATCAACTTCTCAACAACATAGATAAGCCATATGAACTCTACATCAAATACACAACAGAGGGTACAACAACCAAGATTGAGTCCGCCAGTACGAAGAAAAGTTCTGAAAGAAGGTTACAATCAGTGCTTGTATTGGAAGAAGGCAGTCGAGAAGAAAGGGTGTTGATATCAAAAAATTCAAATGAGAACAATAAAGTCAAGAATGAACCATTACATGTTAGAGATTCATATTGGAATGAAGGGTCAGAAGAAGGCCCAAATAATGAATACCAAGGAGAATATGAAGTGGAAGAGGAAGAGAAATGGGAAGATATCAATCCTGTATATAGTGATGATGATGACTATCCAAGGGTCTTTGGAACTATTGTTGTTAATGGGATTGAATACACAACCATAGTTAATCCAGAGTAAATAATCTATTAGTTTTCAAATGTACAGAGGTCATGACTAGTGAAGCGCGTCTTCATGATGAAGTTGAATTGAGTGGATAATAGTGGGCATACACATTAGCTCTACGTACATTATTGTAGGAGTGTTGTCACTGTTGTTTGTTGAAAGAAATTTGGAAGCTCTTGCTAATAGCAGTATGTACATCCAGTGTACACAGAACCAATAAAGTAAATTTACTACATTTCTATCTTCTTCAAGGCTTGTGCGTTCTTTCTTATTTTTTTTCCATGTGTACACGCACACTGCACTGTATCCAAAATTTAACCCCGACGAAAGGGCTGGTGAAGAGGAAAAGTCTTGGCTACGATCAACGGTTTTGAAGGAAACTTCTGGGGAAGAAGAGTCAAGAAGATTCAACTAGCGTAGGTTGCAATAGTTGTTTAGCACCATGGAATAGTTGATAAAGACATGAGCAGTAGCTATTAACTATTCAGACGTGTTCTATTTTGGAAACTTTTCACAAACTGCTGCCGTACTGGTCCATAAATAGAACAGCAGCTATAAAGGAGTTGTAAAGTGGAAAGGCATCGGGTGGTGTGGATCATTTCAAAATCTCAGAGCTGTCACAACACTTCAACATGGATCGCGAATCAATGGCGCTCCACATTATATTGCACACAGAATGAACCAGCTTCTAATCAGTGCTTGTAACCCTTTGTAAAGTCGAGTACAATTAAATCGAGCTGTTCAATGTTTATCTAGTTAGGTTGCCAATTTCTTATGCCAATAAACTATTCCACCTAGACGTACTGTGTTCTATATTTAGCTCTGTTCGCTCTATTATATGTATTTAAATGAGTAGGTTAAAGGCTTACCGCTTCATGGATAGATACATCGTTGTGATCTCTAGAGAGTCTAGATAGCGGGAATGAACCTCTAGACATCTTGGAGTACACCAAAGCAGCTTATTTAATTAAAGTTAAGTTAGATTCAAAAGACGTAATTAATGTGTAGTTGATGCGTTTAAGCTCGCTCTAGGTTGGCCAAAGCTTATTGATCATATTATTGAAAGAATCAACCATGTTTTTGATTGTACACCTTACAGGAGCTATTAATTGGAAACTTATAAGTGAACTATAGGCCATATCATCATCATGAGGGCACAGGGCCGCTAATTACTTTGATTAATTTAGTTTGAGCTTTCAATTTATGTGAAGAGAGCCAAAATTAGGCCATGAGCACATTAACATACCTTTAGCCTAATTTTAAGCTAGTGCCTACTCAATCTGGGTTCTGTATCGGTCTCTGGTATCACTCTATATGGTCGTGTGACTGTACCTAGTATTTGATCTATGAATCTCTATTACAGCAGCTTTATAATTAAGCTGGTTTCAAAACGTTGTTATGTCGTTGTGCAGACGAAATTGCAAGCTCAAAGCTTTGCGAGAAAATTTTTGTTGAAAACCGTTATTTGACAGCTAATTGCAGGCGTTCGGGTCAGTTCTCAGAACGACTCAGCAAGAAGACTGTAGCTGTCTACTTGATTTTTTTTTGTATACAATAACGTTTATTTCACTTATACTCATTTACAAATTCACTTATCTAAAAAAATTGCACTCTAATTTGTGATTCTAATTGAATCTTAGATGCATCAAAAAAAGCTAATAAAGCTGTGTCACAACTGTTTTCTATCATTTCAATGTTTTTCTTCTTGTAGTTTACGATCCAAGGTAATAATTCTTTGAATTGTATTTGTTTATTTGTGATTTGGCGAAAGTTATCATTGTTTGAACAGCAGCATCATCAAATTTAGGTTCAATTGAACTCCATCTTCTTTGAACTCTGGTGTTCCAGATTATCCCAATGTAAAGAGATAAGTCTTTTAGATGCTTATCTGGATCTTTGATAGGTAATAACATGTTTGATAACTTATCTTGCC